>NC_068430.1:62013541-62313541 GCF_023373465.1 Oncorhynchus keta | reverse complement strand
AACACATCCTAGAATGAATTAAATATTCTTACTAAATACTTTTTTCTTTACATAGTTGAATGTGCTGACAACAAAATCACACAAAAATTATCAATGGAAACGTATCAACCCATGTAGGTCTGGATTTGGAGTCGCACTCAAAATTAAAGTGGAAAACCACACTACAGGCTGTTCCAATTTTGATGTAATGTCCTTCAAACAAGTCAAAATGAGGCTCAGTAGTGTGTGTGGCCTCCAAGTGCCTGTATGACCTCCCTACAACGCCTGGGCATGCTCCTGATGAGGTGGCGGATGGTCTCCTGAGGGATCTCCTCCCAGACCTGGACTACAGCATCCGCCAACTCCTGGACAGTCTGTGGTGCAACGTGGCGTTGGTGGATGGAGCGAGACATGATGTCCCAGATGCGCTCAATTGGATTCAGGTCTGGGGAACGGGCGGGCCAGTCCATAGCATCAATGCCTTCCTCTTGCAGGAACCGCTGACACACTCCAGCCACATGAGGTCTAGCATTGTCTTGCATTAGGAGGAATCCAGGGCCAACCACACCAGCATATGGTCTCACAAGGGGTCTGAGGATCTCATCTCGGTACCTGGTCATTAGCATGTCCATACCAGAAAATTCTGTGTCGATGTGATGTTTCATGTGGTGGAGATAAGGGAAGAGAGGAAAAAGAGAGTGCAGGGGAGTTGACCAATCAAGTTCAAGTGAATAATTGTTTCATATCCACTTCTACATCCACTGTCAAAACATGTTCTGCAGTTGGTTGAGAAATGGGTTAATATTAATGTGATTAATGATTTATTGAAATTTGTCCATCCGGTTTAAGGTCAACCCTGTGACGTGAGCTGAACTCGTTTTAATATGGAAATACAATTATATTTGTAATTATTTTCCCCCGAAAGAAACATTGACATCTAGTCAAATTAAATTGTAAAAGCAGGTGAACTGGTTCTGCTCTGATGTTTGTGCAGTGTTTTACACATTTGCATGTTATTTGTGCAAATTGAGTGTGAGACTGCATTGAAATCACTGACCCAGTTGATTGTGCAAATACATGTAGATCTTTTACAGCTCTGCTGTTTGTCAATGGTCCTTTTCAGGGTAAGACATTATCACCTAAATGCTCAGTATGAAATATATGCCATTTAGCAGACGCTTTTATCCAAAGCGACTTACAGTCATGTGTGCATACATTCTACGTATGGGTGGTCCCGGGAATCGAACCCACTACCCTGGCATTACAAGCACCATGCTCTACCAACTGTGCTACAGAAGGACTAAGCTGTGAAAGAGCTGTGAATTTAACTCTGATGGCTCCAGTCTACCACAAGTGTTCCTTTTATTTTTAAGCACCACAGAACATAATGCAGCCATTGTCTGAAATGTGTTCACATGTACACCACATTGGGAGAGGGTGTGGCATGCACAGGGGAGGACCAAGAGGTTAAACTCAGTCAAACAATGGAGCTGAATGTCAAGTGGCACTTTAGTCTCCTATTCACGTCATCTCCACACCTGGTTTACTTAACAAAAGGCACATCTCAATAGATGGTCCAGGTATGTGTGTGGTGGGGAGAAGGGGGGGGGGGCGTTGCTATTTTGTTCTCTATTGCTCCTCAATGGTTCCTCAAGATAGGAGGGAGGCCGATGACATCAGAGGATTCCCAACAGGACCAACTCCTTGAATGCCCTACTCTAGAGGTTTCAAATTCATACAATGGAGGACATAGTGTCTGCAGGTTTTTGGTTTTTCCTTTGAATTAAGGCCTAGACAAACAGGTGTGGGGAGTTACTAATTTGTGACCTTAATTCATCAGTCAAGTATAAGGAACAAGCGAAAACCCACAGGCACTTGGCTCTCCAGGAATGAGTTTGACACCTGTGCCCTACTCCATTGAAGTTGTGTCTAAAAAACTCTATTTTGCTCAAAATGTTTTTGTTTTTTTGCACTTTAGTGTGCTCACTTTACTATATTTATACTTGGGATATTGTGTTTCAACAGTACAATTTCAAAAATAGCTGGAGAACCTCTTTAAATACAAAGAGGAGGAGGAGAACATTGTGGATTTAGTTAATAAGCAGGTTAAGGAAAATACAGCTTTCATCAAGAGTGTTCAATGTTCTCCTTTCTAATTAAAGCATAGACTACCACCTGCTGACTTTTACTACATCCAGAGTTAATATATTTTTGAACACATCCATTAATGTGGATGTTACCATGATAACAGGAAATCATAGCCTCCTGAGTGGTAAAGCGGTCTAAGGCACTGCATCTCAGTGCTTGTGGTGTCACTACAGACCCTGGTTCGATCCTGGGCTGTGACCGGAGTCCCATAAGTATGTACACAATTGGCCCAGCGTCATTAGGGTTTGGCTGGGGTATGTCGTCATTGAAAATAGGAATTTGATTTTAACTGACTTGCCTACTTAAATAAAGGTTAATTAAACATAAATAAAACAATGAATGAATAATGGTGAGTGAGAAAGTTAAACAGGCGTAAATATTATACCCCCACCAAAATGCTAACCTCCCGTGTTACTCCCATGTTAATGGTGAGAGGTTATCTTGTCTTGGGTTCATGATCTTTGTGCATCTGTAACTTTCTCACTCAGGTAAATGGAACAAAATACTAAACTTTTGACAAAATGTAATACACTCGAAGTAAATTTGTCCTAGTTGCCTACTAGACACATTCAAATGGGGGACTAGATAGATAAAGTGCATTAATTTCTAAATTGCATTCATGTTGCCTTATATAAAAAACATTTGATATCAAATCCAAAATGCTGGAGTATAGAGGCAAATGAAACGTTTTAGCTTCACTGTCCAAATGAATATGTAGGGAGGGGTGTGTCTATCTCAGACTTAAGCTATATGCTGGTCATTAGCATGTCCATACCAGAACATTCTGTCGATGTGATTTCCTGTGGTGGAGATAAGGGAAGGGAGGAAGAAGAGAGGAAGAAGAGGGCAGGTGAGAAGGGGAGGTGATTAAAACTATAATGGCTGATTGCCTTTCATTCATTCATTCATTCATTCATTCAAACAAACCACTGTAGTCCATTAAAAAGCCATTGGAGGCTCTTTCAGCTGCCCATACATGGCTTAAATGGATAGAATTTGGTTAGTGATAAGAGAACTAGATTTGTTTAGTTGGTTTAAGTAAAGGACAGTGCACTCTTAGAAACTAGTTTTACCTCTTGAGGTTTGCAGAATCATATTTTCGGGAAAAGAAATACTTTAATTAGAATACCATCAGTCATCTTTATAATGGGGGGTGTACAGTATTAACTCTGAATGTCGTAGAAGTCAGCAGGTGGTAGTCTATGCTTTAATTAGAAAGGAGAACATTGAACCCTCTGGATAAAAGCTGTATTTTCCTTAACCTGCTTATTAACTAAATCCCCAATGTTCTCCTCTTCCTCTTTGTTTTTAAAGGGGTCGTCTATTTCTAAATGTTTCCTGTTGAAACGCAAATTGAAATATCTTAAAGTGAGCACACTAAAGTGTAAAAACATTTTGAGCAAAAGAGTGTTTTTTTTTAGACAACTGCAAACTTTATTGGAGTAGGGCACAGCTGCCTAAGTACTAATTTCAGGCAAAGATGGAAGGGTTATTTAAGAAAAACACGTTTAGCCCGTCCAGTAGGGCGGTGTTGTTGTCCTCGAAGTGGCTGGCACTCTTTTTGTCATCCGTGATCATTAGGAGCCCCTGCCACATAGGCCTCTGTCTGACCCGTTGAATTGCTCCTCTACTTTGTGCCTATACTTGTGTTTCGCTATATAGATTGATCTGCGTAGGTCATAATTGTACTGTTTAACCATACTATTGCCCCCAGTCACCTCGCTGTGTTTATTAGCAGCATCTCTCTCCTTCACTTTCCCTACAAGGCTGCCATCAATCCGTGTTTTTTGATTCGGGTATGTTTTGAAAGTCACTGTCGGTATCACATCTATGCATTTTTAACGAAACAGGTGACTGAATCGGCTGGGAAAACCGTCTTGGAGAGTGGATTCTAAATGGTCAGACCAATGCTGTGCAGACCTGACCACTGGAACTTTCCTTTTGAGTCTTTGTTTGCAGGCGGCGATAAGCAAAATGGCGTCGTTGTCAGATTTACTGAAAGGAGGACGAGAGACGGCCTTACCAGTTTCTAAAAGACATGTAGCAGTAGTCAAGCCTGCAATTTACACGGGCAGGACAGTCAATGTGTTGGTAATCATTCTGGAGCGCAGACCTCAAATGACCTTTATAGTTTTCAAGATATATGATTTTCAAAAGCAAAGTGTCATGATGATGTGGCAAGTGACACTTTACTTCTTGAAAGTCCAATTACTGCCAAATGTGACTGTTGACGTGCAAAACATTTTGGGACTGTATCAACAGTGGTATAATGATAAAAATAAACATTTTGCATGGAGTTTTCCTTTAATGTTCAGTTAGGCTATATGTTTTAGTAGGCATACAGACAATATCATTGCGATAAAATATATTTCAATATCTGCCCAAATACAGAAAAAGATCAGTGGACAAATGTAAAAAAAATACCTAAATAGATTTCTTTTGTGGATTTTTCCTTGAATAAAGAACAAGTGTAGAACAAACATAAAATTAAAGTAATTGTAATTTCCCCGTCTGTGTGATGCTGACGTTTTAGAGAATTTCAATATCACAAACGAAAAGATATCTTATTATTCGGCTGCTTTTACTCCTTAGTATTGTCTCGGGCGTCGGACCAATGTGCAGCGTGGTGAGCGTACATTTTCCTTTATTTATGTAAATGTCGCCAACAAAACAAAAACCCAAAGAAACGACCGTGAAGCCTACTAGGCTATAGCGCCACAAACAAAGATAACTACCCACAAAATACAAAGGAAAAAAGCTGCCTAAGTATGATTCCCAATCAGAGACAACGATAGACAGCTGTCCCTGATTGAGAACCATACCCGGCCAAAACATAGATATAGAAAACATAGAAATAAAGAAATTAGAATGCCCACCCTAGTCACACCCTGGCCTACCCAAAATAGAGAATAAAAGCCTCTCTATGGCCAGGGCGTGACAAGTATAGTGACATGGACCATTTTCTAGCATTACTATCGGCCTTTCTCCCCACACCTAATAATATCACATTGAGGGGTGCTGGCCACTGTCTGATGGCTATAGGTGAGAGTCATTAACAATATCAACAATCCATTACTAATTATCCATCCTTAATGTAAATGAAGACGTGGGCGGGGCAATCAATTGTGGGGGCAGTAGTCTAATTATAATATCTAAACTGAAGTGGGTCTGGGTATGGTGTATAAAGTCCCCTCTGGTGGGATAGAATTCAGACGAGTCTTTCTGCAGGAGAAGACCTGTAAAAAAGAAGCGCGTGTAATTTACAATGGCGAAATGGGAAATGCGAATGGACGCTCTAAAATGTTTGGCGGTGCATGAGCTGGATGACATGGATTCAGACGCAAGGGGTGAACTTGATGAGATGTATCAAGAGATCTATGATGATAAATATGGCATTTTTTCAGTAGATTCCGATTCTGACAGTGAGACGTACGGGATCCCTCCCAGGGTGCCAGTGGCACCACAACGCAATCAGCAAAACTCCCGCAGTTGCTACAGTCAACATGGGCGCAAAAAGCCCCTACGTTGCCCACTGTGAAGCCGTCATCAACTGAGATGGAGAGAGATAATACGGGGGTGGACGGCACAGTTTGGGTGAAACAGCCTGTTGGTAACGCCACGGGTCGATTATTAACACAGAACGACACCAGAGTGGAATCAGGCCCTACACCATATGCAAAAGATAGAATCGACGGTGCCTACGCCAGCTTTCATTGTTTGTGTGACATGGATATGTTGCAGCGCATCAGGGACTGTACTGTGGCTGAGGCGCACCGGGTGCAAGGAAAAAACAAAACATGGGACTTGTCTGTGGAGGAATTGGAAGCATTCATTGCGGTCCTGTATGTCCGTGGGCTACACGGCAATAGACTAGCGTCTTTGGATGGCTACTGGTCATGTTTACAATTAGATTTCTTTCGAGACACCATGCCAATGGACCGCTTCACAGAAATCTTGCGGTACCTGCGTTTTGACACCAGAGAGATCAGACGCCCCGGACATATTCGAACAAATTCGCCGTGGTCTCAGAAGTTTGGAACGCGTTTGTACGGAACTGCATTGCATGTTACAAGCCAGGGTTGAACATCACTGTTGAGGAGCAATGGTGCCTTTCAAGTGGAGAGGTCATCAAGTTTGCGTTGACCGCTGACGTAGACAGCAAGTACGTGCTAAATGTCGTTCCTTATTCGGGGAAGATGAATCTCAGAAGCCTGAAAATGTGGCATTGAAGCTTGTGGAACCTTACCTCGGTGCGGGGAGAACGGTCACTACGGACAAGTTCTGCACATCCCTGCCATTAGCAAATAAGTTGATTGCCAACAAAACCAACTTGGTCGGGGCAGTGAGTCATTGCGGACGAGAGCTGCCTCCGGTGATGCGTAATCAGGCACAGACAAAGCTATACTCCACTACCGTGCTAAAGCACGACAAAGCAACCCTTACGGTTTACAGAAGTAACCCAAGAAAGAACGTCTGTATTCTGAGCACTATACACCAGACTGTCACCACCGGGAACGACCGAACGAGAGAACCGGAGACCGTGACGTTCTATAATAGCAACAGGGTGGGTTTCACATTACGATATTTTAAACATGCACATCATACACGTGTCATGCACTTGCAGACTACCAAATGGGTTGTTGTTTTTCATTTGGGGATGTAATGCTAATCAATTGTATTCTACCCATAGGTTGATGTAAATACGATGACAAGAGAGCGTACGGTGGAGGTTGTGACAGGGTTGGAGAAAGGAGGTTCACACCGCTGGCCCCTTGCGGTATTCTTCAACCTTCTTGACCTGGCTGCAATCAACGCATATGTTTTGTTCACGCAATGCACCGCTAAGACAGTGCCAATGAGAGATTTCATCATGGATCTGGCATTCGAGCTTCGCGAGAAGCACATGAGGGCCAATGCCGCACCGCCTCCTCCCCTCCCACCCATCCAGGACACAGTCTGTGAAACGAAGAACCCCAGCAAGGTGCGCAGATCGACACGGAACAAGGCTCCTAAAAGCTGTGTGTAGTGCATCGGATTTGCTTGTGGCTCTTGCGCACGCAAATATCCAGAACAACAGAAGACGAGAGAATAATTCATGCGTTAGGCTAAAAGCGCATCTCCCAAAGGCACAAGATACAGTCTCCAGTGAATTAACAACCGAGTCTTTGTTATAGCATGGGTGTATTGCCACTGATTCTCTTGTATGCATGTAACGTTTCAACATTGTGTTTTGCACCCTACCAATTGTGTTACAAATAAAATACAGAAACTTGGTAACATTGTGTTTTTTTTATTCAAAGAAACATAACACAAAACAGGTTTTACATGAGTTGTCTATTATCAATTGATAACCACGTATTATGCCAACAAGTGTAACCGCTGAAAAGTTGGGTGTTTTAGTGTACTGTCATTCCTCTTCAACGTTTAGTAAATGATTACACCCTATATTATTATAGATTAATTGATAAATATATCGGCAAGAGTATGCTGCATGTGCTATACCACAGATTCTATGTATTTTTTTTTTGTATAAAAACGTGTGGTAAAATGGCATATCGTTTTCTATTACTAAACTAGATGTGCTGTTTACCTCAAGCATTTAATAATAGTATGATAGCAAAACTAGAAAGGTACTAGAAAACATAATGACTTTGAATTGACAAGCTACATATGATGATCCCTCATATGTAGCCTATCTTGTTTGTCTTTAATGAAAGCTCTTTGGAATTTACACAGTCACTACATTCAGAAGTTTACGTGCCATCCCATTCCTATCAGGGCCTGGCCAATTTGACTTACGGTGCTTCTGACTGTATCAATAGAAACATACACAGTGTGTATATTTATATACACTGCTCAAAAAATAAAGGCAACACTAAAATAACACATCCTAGAATGAATTAAATATTCTTACTAAATACTTTTTTCTTTACATAGTTGAATGTGCTGACAACAAAATCACACAACAATTATCAATGGAAATTTATCAACCCATGTAGGTCTGGATTTGGAGTCGCACTCAAAATTAAAGTGGAAAACCACACTACAGGCTGTTCCAATTTTGATGTAATGTCCTTCAAACAAGTCCAAATGAGGCTCAGTAGTGTGTGTGGCCTCCACGTGCCTGTATGACCTCCCTACAACGCCTGGGCATGCTCCTGATGAGGTGGCGGATGGTCTCCTGAGGGATCTCCTCCCAGACCTGGACTAAAGCATCCGCCAACTCCTGGACAGTCTGTGGTGCAACGTGGCGTTGGTGGATGGAGCGAGACATGATGTCCCAGATGCTCTCAATTGGATTCAGGTCTGGGGAACGGGCGGGCCAGTCCATAGCATCAATGCCTTCCTCTTGCAGGAACCGCTGACACACTCCAGCCACATGAGGTCGAGCATTGTCTTGCATTAGGAGGAATCCAGGGCCAACCACACCAGCATATGGTCTCACAAGGGGTCTGAGGATCTCATCTCGGTACCTGGTCATTAGCATGTCCATACCAGAAAATTCTGTGTCGATGTGATGTTTCATGTGGTGGAGATAAGGGAAGAGAGGAAAAAGAGAGTGCAGGGGGAGTTGACTAATCAAGTTCAAGTGAATAATTGTTTCATATCCACTTCTACATCCACTGTCAAAACATGTTCTGCAGTTGGTTGAGAAATGGGTTAATGTGATTAATGATTCATTGACATTTGTCCATCCGGTTTAAGGTCAACCCTGTGACGTGAGCTGAACTCTCGTTTTAATATGGAAATACAATTATATTTGTAATTATTTTCCCCCCGAAAGAAACATTGAACATCTAGTCAAATTAAATTGTAAAAGCAGGTGAACTGGTTCTGCTCTGATGTTTGTGCAGTGTTTTACACATTTGCATGTTATTTGTGCAAATTGAGTGTGAGACTGCATTGAAATCACTGACCCAGTAGATCTTTTACAGCTCTGCTGTTTGTCAATGGTCCTTTTCAGGGTAAGACATTATCACCTAAATGCTCAGTATGAAAGAGCTGTGAATTTAACTCTGATGGCTCCAGTCTACCACAAGTGTTCCTTTTATTTTTAAGCACCACAGAACATAATGCAGCCATTGTCTGAAATGTGTTCACATGTACACCACATTGGGAGAGGGTGTGGCATGCACAGGGGAGGACCAAGAGGTTAAACTCAGTCAAACAATGGAGCTGAATGTCAAGTGGCACTTTAGTCTCCTATTCACGTCATCTCCACACCTGGTTTACTTAGCAAAAGGCACATCTCAATAGATGGTCCAGGTATGTGTGTGGTGGGGAGAAGGGGGGCGTTGCTATTTTGTTCTCTATTGCTCCTCTATGGTTCCTCAAGATAGGAGGGAGGCCGATGACATCAGAGGATTCCCAACAGGACCAACTCCTTGAATGCCCTACTCTAGAGGTTTCAAATTCATACAATGGAGGACATAGTGTCTGCAGGTTTTTGGTTTTTCCTTTGAATTAAGGCCTAGACAAACAGGTGTGGGGAGTTACTAATTTGTGACCTTAATTCATCAGTCAAGTATAAGGAACAAGCGAAAACCCACAGGCACTTGGCTCTCCGGGAATGAGTTTGACACCTGTGCCCTACTCCATTGAAGTTGTGTCTAAAAAACACAATTTTGTTCAAAATGTTTTAGTTTTTTTGCACTTTAGTGTGCTCACTTTACTATATTTATACTTGGGATATTGTGTTTCAACAGTACAATTTCAAAAATAGCTGGAGAACCTCTTTATATACAAAGAGGAGGAGGAGAACATTGTGGATTTAGTTAATAAGCAGGTTAAGGAAAATACAGCTTTCATCAAGAGTGTTCAATGTTCTCCTTTCTTACCAGTTTCTAAAAGACATGTCGCAGGAGTCAAGCTTGCAATTTACACGGGCAGGACAGTCAATGTGTTGGTAATCATTCTGGAGCGCAGACCTCAAATGACCTTTATAGTTTTCAAGATATAGGATTTTCATAAGCAAAGTGTCATGATGATGTGGCAAGTGAAACTTTACTTCTTGAAAGTCCAATATCTGCAAAACGTGACTGCTGACGTGCAAAACATTTTGGGGCTGCTTTTACTCCTTAGTATTGTCTCGGGCGTCGTCGTGGAAATGACCGGACCAATGTGCAGCGTGGTGAGCGTACATTTTCCTTTATTTATGTAAATGTTGCCAACAAAACAAAAACCCAAAGAAACGAGCGTGAAGCCTACTTGGGCTATAGCGCCACTAACAAAGATAACTACCCACAAAATACAAAGGAAAAAATGCTGCCTAAGTATGATTCCCAATCAGAGACAAGGATAGACAGCTGTGCCTGATTGAGAACCATACCCGGCCAAAACATAGATATAGAAAACATAGAAATAAAGAAACTAGAATGCCCACCCTAGTCACACCCTGGCCTACCCAAAATAGAGAATAAAAGCCTCTCTATGGCCAGGGCGTGACAAGTATAGTGACATGGACCATTTTCTAGCATTACTATCGGCCTTTCTCCCCACACCTAATAATATCACATTGAGGGGTGCTGGCCACTGTCTGATGGCAATAGGTGAGAGTCATTAACAATATCAACAATCCATTACTAATTATCCATCCTTAATGTAAATTAAGATGTGGGCGGGGCAATCAATTGTGGGGGCAGTAGTCTAATTATAATATCTAAACTGAAGTGGGTCTGGGTATGGTGTATAAAGTCCCCTCTGGTGGGATAGAATTCAGACGAGTCTTTCTGCAGGAGAAGACCTGTAAAAAAGAAGCGTGCGTAATTTACAATGGCGAAATGGGAAATGCGAATGGACGTTCTAAAATGTTTGGTGGTGCTTGAGCTGGATGACATGGATTCAGACGCAAGGGGGGAACTTGATGAGATGTATCAAGAGATCTATGATGATAAATATGGCATTTTTTCAGTAGATTCCGATTCTGACAGTGAGACGTATGGGATCCCTCCCAGGGTGCCAGCGGCACCACAACGCAATCAGCAAAACTCCCGCAATTGCTACAGTCAACATGGGCGCAAAAAAGCCCCTACGTTGCCCACTGTGAAGCCGTCATCAACTGAGATGGAGAGAGATAATACGGGGGTGGACGGCACAGTTTGGGTGAAACAGCCTGTTGGTAACGCCACGGGTCGATTATTAACACAGAACGACACCAGAGTGGAATCAGGCCCTACACCATATGCAAGAGATAGAATCGACGGTGTCTATGTAGCCTATCTTGTTTGTCTTTAATGAAAGCTAATTGGAATTTACAGTCACTACATTCAGAAGTAATGTGCCATCCCATTCCTATCAGGGCCTGGCCAATTTGATGTATGGTGCTTCCGACTTATTGTATGTCAATAGAGAAATATACAGTGTATATATATATATTTTAAATGGTATGATGCAATAATCTTCAAGATGCTTTCTTCTTAACATACCTGCTTGCACCTCCAAATAAAATATTTCGATATTTATACAGAAAGAAGCACCAATCTCTGTTAAAGGGCTGCAGGTAGCCTTGTGGTTAGAGTGTTGGACTTGTAGGCGAAAGGTTGTAAGATCAACTCCCTGAGCAGACTAAAGCTCAAATCTGTCGTTCTACCCCAGTTAATAACCCACTGTTTTTAGGCCGTAATTGAAAATCCGAATTTGTTCTTACTGACTTGGCGAGTTCAGAAAAAGAAAGCAACTGAGTGAGAGCTGAACATTGCCCCTTTGTCTCTGTATGTGTAGCCCATGTTTCTGATGTTGTCTGGGCCAAAAAGAGTATGGCATGTCTTTTAACCAGATATCAGATACATGGGCTGCATAAATTGAGTGTACAGTGCAAAGCGCCTTCCTGATATTGAGTTGCCCCCCCCCAACATTTGCCATCAGAACAGCCTCAATTTGTCAGGGCATGGACACTTCAAGTCTTCAAAAGCATTCCACAGGGATGCTGACCCATGTTGACTCCAAGCTTCCCAAAGTTGTGTAAAGTTGTCTGGATGTTTTTGAGTGGTGGACCATTCTTGATACACACAGAAAACTGTTGAGTGTGAAAAACCCAGCAGCTGCGTTGCTCTTTAAATTTATTTTTAGGCTGGGTTACTGTATAGCACTTTGTGACATCTGCGGATGTTAAAAGGTCTTTATAAATACATTTGATTAATTGACACAAACCATTGTGCCTGGCACCTACTACCATATCCCGGTCAAAGGCACTTAAATATTCTGTCTTGCCCATTCACCCTCTGATGTCACTTTAATAACTTTACCTACATGTACATATTACCTCAATTAACTCAACACCGGTGTCCTCACACATTGACTCTGTACCGACAATGCCTGTATATAACCCCGCTATTTTTATTTACTGCTGCTCTTTACTTATTTGTTATTCTTATCTCTTATCACACATACACAATCCATGTCTCAATTGTCTCACGGCTAAAAATCCTTCTTTAACATGTCGCCTCCCATTCATCTACACTGATTGGATTTAACATGTGACAACAATAATGGATCAGAACTTTCACCTGGATTCACCTGATTAGTCAATGTCATGGAACGAGGTGGTGTAATATTTTGTACACTCAGTGTAAAAGTTTTGAGAATGACACAAATATTAATTTCCACAAAGTTTGCTGCGTCAGTGTCTTTAGATATTTTTGTAAGATGTTAATATGGAATACTGAAGTATAATTACAAGCATTTCATAAGTGTCAACGGCTTGCATTGACAATTACATGAAGTTGGTGCAAAGAGTCAATATTTACAGTGTTGACCCTTCTTTTTCAAGACCTCTGCAATCTGCCCTGGCATGCTGTCAATTCATTTCTGGGCCACATCCTGACTGACGGCAGCCCATTATTGCATAATCAATGCTTGGAGTTTATCAGAATTTGTGAGTTTTTGTTTGTCCATCCGCCTCTTGAGGATTGACCACAAGTTCTCAATGGGAATATGGTCTGGGGAGTTTCCTGGCCATGGACCCAAAATATCAATGTTTTGTTCCCCGAGCCACATAGTTATCACTTTTGCCTTATGTCAAGGTGCTCCATAATGCTGGAAAAGGCATTGTTTGTCACCAAACTGTTCCTGGATGGTTGGGAGAAGTTGCTCTCGGAGGATGTGTTGGTACCATTCTTTATTCATGGCTGTGTTCTTCGGCAAAATTGTGAGTGAGCCCACTCCCTTGGCTGAGAAGCAACCCCACACATGAATGGTCTCAGGATGCTTTACTGTTGGCATGACACAGGACTGATGGTAGCGCTCACCTTGTCTTCTCCGAAAAAGAAAACAATAAAAACCAAATATGTTCAAAACCTATTAAATATGCTTCTTTAGAGGTTTCTACACAATGTACACTACCGTTCAAATGTTTGGGGTCACTTAGAAATGTCCTTGTTTTTTAAAGAAATGCACATTTTTTGTCCGTTAAATAAATAATATAGGCGTACAGAGGCCCATTATCAGAAACCATCACTCCTGTGTTCCAATGGCACATTGTGTTAGCTAATCCAAGTTTATAATTTTAAAAGGCTAATTGATCATAAGAAAACCATTTTGGAATTATGTTAGCACAGCTGAAAACTGTTGTGCTCATTAAAGAAGCAATAAAACTGTTCTTCTTTAGACTAGTTGAGTATCTGGAGCATCAGCATTTGTGGGTTCAATTACAGGCTCAAAATGGAAAGAAACAAATAACTTTATTCTGAAACTCGTCAGTCTATTCTTGTTCTGTGAAATGAAGACTATTCAATGCGAGAAATTGCCAAGAAATGTAAAATATTGTACAACACTGTGTACTACTCCCTTCACAGAACAGTGCAAACTGTCTCTAACCAGAATAGAAAGAGGAGTGGGAGGCCCCGGTGCACAACTAAGCAAGAGGACAAGTACATTAGAGTGTCTAGTTTGAGAAACAGACACCTCACAAGTCCTCAGCTGGCAGCTTCATTAAATAGTACCCGCAAAACACCAGTCTCAACATCAACAGTGCAGAGGTGACTCCGGGATGCTGGCCCTCAACGTAGAGTACCTCTGTCCAGTGTCTGTGTTCTTTTGCCCATCTTAATCTTTTCTTTTTATTGGCCGGTCTGAGATAGGTATTTGTCTTTGCAACTCTGCCTAGAAGACCAGTATCCCGGAGTCGCCTCTTCACTCTTGATGTTGAGACTGGTGTTTTGCGGGTACTATGGACCCCACAGCCCAAAAATGGGGGGGTCCAAAAAATCCCCCTACGTGCCACATTTGGTCTGTGGGCAATGAATTGGGGGAACCCTGCTCTACATAATTTGCTTTGAACATGTGAATGGCGTTATTAGATCCTTAATGTTTTAGCTATACGGTAAGACATACTCTGTTAAAATCTCTATGATACCACATTATAACAACCAACTCAGGTCTGATTTCATGACATTTGATTGAAATCTTGGCTTTCAGTTTATTTTCAAACGATAAAGAGAACAGAATTAAGACAATGCAGGATCATTTTTTATTTGGATTAAACATTCAGAAAAAGTGGACTTAGGTTATTGAGCGATCTAGTCTGGTTTGAACCTCAGAGGAAGATAGTTTTATAATGTGGAGGTTCCATTCAGGAGGAAAGGAAAAGACTCAATGCTCGATTACCATTAAAAACAAATGGTTTAATTTAAGCAAAGTAAGAAATCATGACTTTTGGCCAACACAACAATGGCAGGTGAAGCCAATGACCCCAGTGCCTCGTACTGTGAGGACAAACTTGTATTGTAGAGCGTTTTTTTCCGAATTGTCTTCCCCATTCCCTTTGTGTCATTGTTCAGATTTGTGTTATACCTTTATTTCAACAGGGAGTCTCATTGAGACCAAGGTCTATTTTGCAAGGGAGCCCTTAATATACACAAATTAGAACATACAATATAATGCAAATGTAACAAAGTAAAACACACTCAAGAAAAACACCAATTTCAACCCGAGAGGCACCAGTACATCCAGTTGTAGGTAACTCGTAAGTCGAAAGGTTATGTTTTCTATGGCTGGCCATGCTTTCCGGGGGTGGCTACCCCTACCCTGGTCAACAGCCCTGCACCCCCCACAGCAACTCTCCCAAGCCTCCCTCTTTATCCTTCACCCAAATCCGGATAGCTGATGTTCTGAAAGAGCTGCAAAATCTGGACCCTCTCTTTCTAAAATTATCCGCCAAAATTGTTGCAAACCCTATTACTTGACATTTCAACCTCTCTTTCGTATCGTCTGAGATCCCCAAAGATTAGAAAGCGGCCGCGGTCATCCCCCTCTTCAAAGGGGAGACACTCTAGACCCAAACTGCTACAGAACTATATCTATCCTATCCTGCCTTTCTAATATCTTCGAAAGCCAAGTTAACAAACAGATCACAGACCATTTCGAATCCCGCCATACCTTCTCCGCTATGCAATCTGGTTTCCGAGCTGGTCATGGGTGCACCTCAGCCACGCTCAAGGTCCTATATGATATCATAACTGCCATCGATAAAGAGACAATACTGTGCAGCTGTATTCATCGACCTGGCCAAGGCTTTTGACTGTCAATCACCACATTCTTATTAGCAGACTCAACAGCCTTGGTTTCACAAATGACTGCATCGCCTGTTTCACCAATTACTTCTCAGACAGAGCTCAGTGTGTCAAATTGGAAGGCCTGTTGTCTGGACCTCTGGCAGTCTCTATGGAGGTGCCACAGGGTTCAATTTCTCGGGCAGATTATTTTCTCTGTATACAGCAATGATGTTGCTCTTGCTGCTGGTGATTCCTTGATCCACCTCTACACAGACGACACCCCTCTGTATACTTCTGGCCCTTCTTTGGACACTGTGTTAACTAACCTCCAGACGAGCTTCAATGCCATACAACTCCCCTTCCGTGGCCTCCAACTACTCTTGAATGCAAGTAAAACTAAATGCATGCTCTTCAACCGATCGCTGCCCTCACCTGCCCGCCCGCCCAGCATCACTACTCTGGACAGTTCTGACTTAGAATATGTGGACAACTACAAATATCTATGTGTCTGGTTAGACTGTAAACTCTCGTTCCAGACTCACATTAAGCATCTCTATTCCAAAATTAAATCTAGAATCTGCTTCCTATTTCGCAAAACAAAGCATCCTTTACTCATGCTGCCAAACATACCCTCGTAAAACTGACTATCCTACCGATCCTTGACTTCCGAGATGTCATTTACAAAATAGCCTTCAACACTCTACTCAGCAAATTGGATGCAGTCTATCACAGTGCCATCCGTTTTGTCACCAAAGCCCCATATACTACCCACCACTGCGACTTGTATGCTCTCGTTGGCTGGCCCTTGCTTCATATTCGTCGCCAAACACACTGGCTCCAGGTCATCTATAAGTCTTTGCTAGGTAAAGCCCCGCCTTATCTCAGCTCACTGGTCACCATAGCAGCACCCACTAGAAGCACGCGCTCCAGCAGGTATATTTTACTGGTCACCCCCAATGCCAATTCCTCATTTGGCCGCCTTTCCTTCCAGTTCTCTGCTGCCAATGACTGGAACGAACTGCAAAAATCACTGAAACTGGAGACTCATATCTCCCTCACTAACTTTAATAATCAGCTGTAAGAGCAGCTCACAGATCACTGCACCTGTACATAGCCCATCTGTAAATAGCCCATCCAACTACCTCATCCCCATACTGTTATTTATTTAATTTATTTTGTTCCTTTGCACCCCAGTATCTCTACTGGCACATTCATCTTCTACACATCTATCACTCCAGTGTTTAATTGCTATTTTGTCATTATTTCACTACTATGGCCTATTTATTGCCTTATCTCCCTTATCCTACCTCATTTGCACACACTGTATATACACTTTTTCTATTGTATTATTGACTGTATGTTTGTTTATTCCATGTGTAACTCTGTGTTGTTTGTGTCACACTGCTTTGCTTTATCTTGGCTAGGTCGCAGTTGTAAATGAGAACTTGTTCTCAACTGGCCTACCTGGTTACATTTATTTAATGGTATTTTTTCCAACAATTTACACAACATTCTCTGTCAAAGTGGAAGAAAAATTATAGCGTTTGTAGAAATGTTGTAAAAAATGAAACACTAATATATATTGATTAGATAAGTACAAGTATAAGTAGAAGTATTCTGCCCCTTGAGTCAATACATGTTAGAATCACATTTGGCAGCAATTATAGCTACTGTGAGTCTTTTTGGGTAGGTCTAAGAGCTTTTGTACACCTGGATTGTACAATATATACACATTATTATTTTTCAAATTCAAGTATACCTATAACAATGATGCAGCCACCACCATGCTTGAAAATATGAAGAGTGGTACTCAGCGATGTGTTGTGTTGGATTTGCCCCAAACATAACGCTTTGTATTTAGGACATAAAGTTAATTTCTTTGCGACATTTGTTTTTTATTTTTGCTTTGGTGCCTTATTACAAACAGGATGCATGTTTTGGAATATTTTTATTCTATACAGCCTTCCTTCTTTTAACTCTGTCATTTAGATTAATATTGAGGAGTAACTACAATGTTGTTGATCCATCCTCAGTTTTCTCCTATCACAACCATTAAACTCTGTAACTGTTTTAAAGTCACCATTGACCTCATGGTGAAATCCCTGAGCGGTTACCTTCCTCTCCAGCAGCTGAATTAGTAAGGACACCTGTATCTTTGTAGTGACTGGGTGTATTGATACACCATCCAACGTGTAATTAATTACTTCACCATGCTCAAACAGATTTTCAATGTCTGCTTATTTTCACCTATCTAACAATAAGTTCCCTTCTTTTGCAAGCCATTGGAAAACCTTATGCAACTTATTTTGTGACTTGTTAAGCACATTTTTTACTCCTGAATTTATTTAGGCTTGCCATATCAAAGGGGTTGAATACGCAAGACATTTCAGCTTTTAATTTAGTAAAAATGTCTGCATTCATTACACTTTGACATTATGGGGTATTGTGTGTAGGCCAGTGATTTAATCTATTGTAATATTCAGTCTGTCACAAAACAAATGTGGGAATAGTCAAGGGGTGTGAATACTTTCTGAAGGCACTGCATTAGTGTGACATTATCAAATTTGACTGGTCACATGTAACGATCGTTGTTGGAAGGATGGTCGGACCAAGATGCACCGTGTGTTAGGTCAATCATTGTTATTTATGATAACCAGCACAAAACAAGAACGAGTAACAAACCGAAACGTTCAGCTTTGTAGGGCGAAAAAGCAACAATACAAAATCAAGATCCCACAAACAACAGGTGGGAAAAGGCTGCCTAAATATGATCCCCAATCAGAGACAACAATAGACAGCTGCCTCTGATTGGGAACCATACCAGGCCAACATAGGAACTAAAAAAAATTAGACTACCCACCCTAGTCACACCCTGACCTAACCAAAATAGAGAAATAAAAGGTTCTCTAAGGTCAGGGCGTGACAACCGAATACAACAGGTGTAGACTTTACAGTGAAACTCTTACTGACAAGCAGTTAACCAACAATGCTGAGGTTAAAAAAATAACACACATATTTGCTAAATAAAAAGAAAATAGTAACCCAATAGAAACAATAATAAGGCTATATACAAGGAGCACCATTACCTAGTCTATTTTTATTTATTTTATTTATTTAACCTTTATTTAACTGGGCAAGTCAGTTAAGAACAAATTCTTATTTACGATGGCGTACCAAAAGGCAAAAGGCTTCAACTGTATAGAAATAAAAGGCCTCGGGGACAGGGCCCCCGTCCCCGAGACAGGGCCCCCGTCCCCGAGGCCTTTTA
Source organism: Oncorhynchus keta (assembly GCF_023373465.1). NCBI lineage: Eukaryota > Metazoa > Chordata > Actinopteri > Salmoniformes > Salmonidae > Oncorhynchus > Oncorhynchus keta. Next base: position 62,294,656 of record NC_068430.1, on the reverse strand, counting down.
TATGTATACAGTTGAAGTCGGAAGTTTACATACACCTTAACTTGTGGAAGGCTACCCAAAACCCTTGACCCAAGTTAAACAATTTAAAGGCAATGCTACCAAATCCTAATTGAGTGTATGTAAACTTCTGACCCACTGGGGATGCGATGAAAGAAATAAAAGCTGAAATAAATCATTCTCTCTCCTATTATTCTGACATTTCACATTCTTAAAATAAAGTGGTGATCCTAACTGACTGAAGACAGGGAATTTTTACAATATTTAAATGTCAGGAATTGTGAAATACGGAGGTTAAATGTATTTGGCTAAGGTGTATGTAAACTTCCTACTTCAACTGTAGATGGTGCAGAGTGAAAAGCCAGCATGAGGTCTTGCGACAAAGACCCCCTCCAAAACGAACCATTTGGAGTCCCTACTGAGTATTTCCCACCCCACTTTAGCTGAGACAGGTAGACAAATTCTCTCTACAGCTGAATATTCTCAACATACCAGTGTCAACATTGTATTTTTAAAAAAACATTTTAATTAGTGTTATTAAAAAAAGGTTTTTAAAACCATGTTTTTTATTTGTTTTCATGAACGACTCATTGCACTTCAAATATCAGTGAATGAGCTATCCACATTGCAATGTTTTGAAATGCGCGGTTCTATTTAGAAGATTTCCTCATTACCATACAAACAGGACGTCATCGTTTGTGCTGCTGATAGAATACAAGTAGAAGAAGACGCTTCTTCAACAACAACACGGCTACTGATTCAGCCATCTCTGTACCGGTAGCTTGTTAGCCAACATTAAACCGACCCATTGCATCACTTTAGACCATTTTTTGTATAGCTACATGAATAGTAGTGTTTTAAACCCAATTCGGATAACGTATGTACTAGTTGATTTAAACGGAATTTGCAATTTAAGATTGATACTGAGCCTAGCACCAGGGCAGTCGCTCATGCTAGCTAGCTAACATCCCCGACAATGAGCTCACAAAGCTTCTCCCCCGCTGCTGAAAAAGAGGTCTGCTGGACAGAGAAAGAACCTCTGGGGCTGAACATTGTCGTAAAAGAAGAAGACGGGGATACAGTAAAAGGAGAGGAAGAAGCTTTCAGAACGACGAAGGAGAAAGAGGAGGCTATCACATTGAAAGAAGAAGAGGGGGCTGTTATGGTGAACGAAGAGAAAGGACCTTTTGTAGTGAAAGAGGAAGTAGACGAATTCAGAATGAAAGAGGAGACTATCACATTGAAAGAAGAAGAAGAAGAATATTGTATAATGAAAGAGGAAGAAATAGCTATCTCAATAAAAGAGGAAGAGGTTTTGGAACTGAAAGAGGAGGCAGGAGGGGAGACTGAAGACACCAGTGAGTTTTGTCACATATAGAACAAGGTTTTGTCTAGAAGGGATTTTACAGATTTTTCGTAGCAGGTTTAGGAGAACTTTATGCAGCAGGTTAAGGTTAGCTAAAATGCCCCCCCCCATGACTATAGAACTACGAGCCATATGTTTTACGGGATGTATAAATCTGAAGCATCCGGTTGGAATTTCCATTCCCTATTCCCCATCAAATATGTTGAGGAGAGGAAGGAAGCCCAGTGTCCAGCAGTGGGAGAGTATGGAGTGAGATGGAACTGGGACGACATTCAGCTAATTTTCTAAATCTACGGAACTTTTAATCACAAAACAAGGAATATGTTATAACAGATTGGTACGTTTTGTAGACTTTAACCTAACCTGCTAAAGTAAAAAAAAAATGCTGGTGTTTAGAAGAGATTTGAGTTATTGTACACACACACACTCACTTCACAAAGTAGGGGTGCCATAATGGCAAAATGTATGTTTGTTCTGCCCAGTATGCTTAATTTGATCCCTTTGGAAACACTGTGGTGTATCTTGGGTTAGTTATACAAATCTTTGGTATTGTCTTAAAAACAGTTGTGGAGGCATTCTACTGACCTCCGTTATTTTCCTTTTCATTTTAGTTTAGTTTGTATTCAGAGTTCGCTCTCCGACTGAAGGTCCTCGGATTTAGAGAGTGATATGCCTGGAATCAGGTAGAAAGCCAGCTACACCCTTTGTTTTAACCAATAGTTGAACTCTTCCCTTTACAGAACCAAGGCAAAATGCTGTTTTCTGGCCCTCCCAGGGCTGTATAGTGAAAGAGGACATCAGAAAGGTACAGGAAGAATATAGTGTGTCTCCCATGAGTCCCAGCCAGACTGTTGATGATGATGGCAATGTTATTCACTGCAATGAAGAATGGGACATGGAGGACAAGGATTGGTTTCCTCGCAACCGGCTGGAGGTAAGTATTTCCCAGTCATTGAGTGTTTTGGTTCTCAACAGTCCTTCCTTGATTCTTCAACCTCCTTCTTTGAATACATTAGAGGAGAATATTTGAGGTTCCTCCAAATGTCCTATATATGTAAATGCACTTGGCAAATAAAGGTGATTCTGATTGGACTTTCTCTTCCAATACAATTTGGAAAGGAGGTCCAGAGAATGAAAGTCAAAGAAAGACTGCTGAGACTTTTGAGAATTCAAATTTCTTTGACATGTAGGAGAGTTTCCCACCCTAAATTGATTCTGTCATTATTTACACATATGTGTTTTCCAGGACACGTCTTTCCCACCCCCCTCCCCTCTCCCGGAGTCCCCAGGTCGTGCCTCACTGTGGGGTCTGAAGAGGGTGTCTGTGTGGCTAGTCGATTGCAGGAAAACACCAGGGCTGAGTGGAACTGCGAGAGAAGGAGATGGAAAGGGAGATTCAGATTCAATGTCATCAGGTAAGAATAATGGTGTGTGTGGATTAGACTCCAGTCTTCTTCTGTAACAGTTCACTAATTGATCAATATTTATTTATTGACCCATATGTGCAAAACATAGCAATTTAGTGTTGATTAGCAGCTCATCTGTCAGGGCTATACAGTGCAACCGTTTTGGTGTCGTGTGTGTATATATATATATGTCTGTGCCAATGTTTGTGTTGCTTCACAGTCCCTGCTGTTCCATAAGGTGTTTTTTTATCTGTTTTTTTAAATCTAATTTTGCTGCTTGCATCAGTTACTTGATGTAGATAGAATTCCATGTAGTCATGGCTCTATGTAGTACTGTGTGCCTCCCATAGTCTGTTCTGGACTTGGGGACTGTGAAGAGACTAGAGGTCGACCGATTATGATTTTTCAACGCCGATACCGATTAACGGAGGGCCAAAATAAGCCGAAATCGATTCATGGGACAATTTAAAAAACAAACATTTATTTGTAATAATGACAGTTACAACAATACTGAATAAACACTTATTTTAACTTAATATAATACATCAATAAAAATAATTTTAGCCTCAAATAAATAATGAAACATGTTCAATTTGGTTTAAATAATGCAAAAACAAAGTGTTGGAGAAGAAAGTAAAAGTGCAATATGTGCCATGTAAAAAGCTAACGTTTAGGTTCCTTGCTCAGAACATGAGAACATATGAAAGCTGGTGGTTCCTTTTAACATGAGACTTCAATATTCCAAGGTAAGAGGTTTTAGGTTGTAGTTAATATAGTATTTATAGGACTATTTCTCTCTATACCATTTGTATTTAATATAACTTTGACTATTGGATGTTCTTATAGGCATTTTAGTATTGCCAGTGTAACAGTATAGCTTCCGTCCCTCTCCTAGTATTGCCAGTGTAACAGCATAGCTTCCGTCCCTCTCCTCGCTCCTACTGTTGTGGAGAATCGTCTCAGAAATATAACACTCTTACAAGAACTTGTGAATTCAATATACACTTTAATACAAAGTAGCAAAACTGAGCCCTTCCATGGAAGGACCCTATCACAAACATAACAGGGCTGAGCCCCTCCATGGAAAGAGACCAAATTCTCATATTACAGAGTCCTGCCTTTATAGGATTCTGTCTTTGCATAACGTATAGAGTCCCCTCCCTCTATATGAAAATAGCTTCCCTTGACCTGTCCATTATTTTCTTCACATCTCAGAGGTTAGGGTTAGACGCCTACTAACGCTCATATCTGCTTTTGGTTAGGTTATAACGATGGTAGAACCCTTTTCACGTCCTAAAAATAATGTATCCATTGCATGCTTATGTTTGCTTCCATCTTTCTTCCTGTATCCTGCTGACCATAGTACGTCCAGCTGTCATAAATGTACGTATGGTCTTGGTTAATGTACTCTTTCAAAAATAGAGTATAGTCTGGGTGTCATATGGCCTGGGTGTCATCTTCTCTTAATGTGCATGTCCTTGCTACTTCAGCCTGGCAACTAGACCTATTTATAGTTAATGCTTTTGCTCTCCTTAATGGTTCGCTCCTACACTACCTGGGCTCGAACGAGGAACACATCGACAACAGCCACCCTCGAAGCAGCGTTACCCATGCAGAGCAAGGGGAACAACTACTCCAAGTCTCAGAGCGAGTGACGTTAGAAACGCTATTAGCGCGCACCCCGCTAACTATCTAGCCATTTCACACAGCCTAATCTCGGGAGTTGATAGGCTTGAAGTCATAAACAGCGCAATGCTTGAAGCACAGTGAAGAGCTGCTGGCAAAATGCACGAAAGTTATATGGTCAAATCTGGAAACTATCATTTCGAAAAACAAAACGTTTATTATTATCGCATATACCCTGACTCTGCGTGCAATGAAAGTGACACAATTTCACCTGGTTAATATTGCCTGCTAACCTGGATTTATTTGAGCTAAATATGCAGGTTTAAAAATATATACTTCTGTGTATTGATTTTAAGAAAGGCATTTCAGTCCTTTTTCTGCGAATGCGCACCGCATCGATTATATGCAACGCAGGACACGCTAGATAAACTAGTAATATCATCAACCATGTGTAGTTAACTAGTGATTATGATTGATTGATTGTTTTTTATAAGATAAGTTTAATGCTAGCTTGCAACTTACCTTGGCTTCTTACTGCATTTGCGTAACAGGTAGGCTCCTCAGGGAGTGCAATGAGAGGCAGGTGGTTAGAGCTTTGGACTAGTTAACTAAGGTTGCACGATTGAATCCCAGAGTTGACAAGGTAAAAATCTGTCGTTCTGCCCCTGAACAAGGCACTTAACCCACCGTTCCTAGGCCGTCATTGAAAATAAAAATGTGTTCTTAACTGACTTGCCTAGTTAAATAGAGGTGTACATTTTGTATTTATTTTAAATCTTCCAAATCGGTGTCCAAAAATACTGATTTCCGATTGTTATGAAAACTTGAAATCTGCCCTATTTAATCGGCCATTCTGATTAATCGTTCGACCTCTAGAAGAGACCTCCTGTGGCATGTCTTGTGGGGTATGTATGTGTGTCCAACCTGTGTGCCAGTAGTTTAGACAGACTGCTCGGTGCATTCAACATGTCAATCAATACCTCTCATAAATAAAAGTAGTGATGAAGACAATCTCTACTCCACTTTCAGCCATGAGAGATTGACATGCATATTATTAATGTTAGCTTTCTGTGTACATCCAAGGGCCAGCCGTGCTGCCCTGTTCTGGGCCAATTGCAATTTTCCTAAGTCCTTTTTTGTGGCACCTGACCACACGGCTGAACAGTAGTCAAGGTGCGACAAAACTAGGGCCTGTAGGACCTGCCTTGTTGATAGTGTTGTTAAGAAGGCAGAGCATCGCTTTATTATGGACAGACTTCTCCTCATCTTAGCTATTACTGCATCAATATGTTTTGACCATGATAGTTTACAATCTAATGTTACTTCAAGCAGTTTAGTCATATCAACTTGTTCAATTTCCACATTATTTATTACAATATTTAGTTGAGGTTTAGGGTTTATTTCCAAATACAATACTTTAGTTTTGGAAATATGTCGGGCTGACTTATTCCTTGCCACCCACTCTGAAACTAACTGCATCTCTTTGTTGAGTGTTGCAGTGATTTCAGTCGCTGTAGTAGCTGATGTGTATAGTGTTGAGTCATCCGCATACATAGACACTCTGGCTTTACTCAAAGTCAGTGGCATGTTGTTAGTAAAAATTGAAAAGAGCAAGGGGCCTAAACAGCTACCCTTGGTAATTCTAACTGGATTATATTTGAGAGGCTTCCATTAAAGAACACCCTCGGCGTTCTGTTAGACAAGTAACTCTTTATCCACATCATAGTAGGGGGTGTAAAGCCATAACGCATACGTTTTTCCAGGAGCAGACTATGATTGATAATGACAAAAGCTGCTCTGAAGTCTGATAAGACACCCACCACAATCATTTTATCGTCAATTTCTCTCAGCCCGTCATCATTTGTGTAAGTGCCGTGCTTGTCGAGTGTCCTTCCTTATAAGCATGCTGAAATTCTGTTGTCAATTTGTTTACTGTGAAATAGCATTGTATCTGGTCAAACACTATTTTTTTCCAGAAGCTTACTAGGGGTTGGTAACAGGCTGATTGGTCGGGTGTTTGAGCCAGTAAAGGGGGCTTTACTATTCTTGGGTAGCGGAACGACTTTAGCTTCCCCCCAGGCCTGAGGGCACACGGTCTCAAGTAGGCTTAAATGGAAGATGTGGAAAATAGGAGTGGCAATATCATCTGCTATTATCCTCAATAATTCTCCATCCAGATTATCAGACCCCGGTGGCTTGTCATTGTTGATAGACAACAATCATTTTTTTACCTCTTCCACACTGACTTTATGGAATTCAGTAGTACAATTCTTGTCTTTCATTATTTGGTCCGATATACTTAGATGTGTAGTGTCAGCGTTTGTTGCTGGCATGTCATCCCTACGTTTGCTTATCTTGCCAATGAAAACGGCATTAAAGTAGTTTGCAATATCAGTGTGCTTTGTGACGAATGAGCCATCTGATTCAATGAATGAATGAGCCAAGTTGACTTTTTTCCCAAAATGTCATTTAAGGTGCCCCAAAGCTTTTTTCTATCATTCTTTATATAATTTCTTTGTTTCATAGTGTAGTTTCTTTTTATTTAGTTTAGTCTCATGATTTCTTAATTTGCAGTATGTTTGCCAATCAGTTTGGCTGCCAGACTTAATTGCCATACCTTTTGCCTCATCCCTCTCAACCATACAATGTTTAAATTCCTCATCAATCCAAGTGGATTAAACCGTTTTTACAGTCATTTTCTTAATGGGTGTGTGCTTATTAGTTACTGGAATAAGTCGTTTCATAAATGCTTGAAGTGCCGCGTCTGGTTGCTCCTCATTACACACCACAGACCAGCAAATATTCTTTACATCATCAACATATGAATCACTACAAAACTTATTGTATGACCTCTTATACACTATATTAGGCCCAGCCGTTGGAACTTTGGTTTTCCTAGATATGACTATTATATTGTGATCACTATATCCTATGGATTTGGATACTGCTTTAAAGCAAAAATCTGCAGCATTAGGAAAGATGTGATCAATACATGTTGATGATTTAATTCCTGTGCTGTTTGTAACTACCCTGTTAGGTTGACTGACAACCTGATCCAGGTTTCAGGCATTGGTTACAGTTTGACGTTTTTTCTTGAGTGGGCAGCTTGATGATAGCCAGTCAATATTTAAATCACCCAAAAAATATACTTCTCAGTTGATATCACATACATTATCAAGCATTTGACACATATTATCCAGATACTGATTGTTAGCACTTGGTGGTCTATAGCAGCTTCCCACCAGAATGGGCTTTAGGTGAGACAGATGAACCTGTCGCCATATTACTTCAACAGTATTTAACATTAGATTGTCTCTAAACTTTACAGGAATGTGGTTCTGAACATAGACAGCAACACCGCCTCCGTTGGCATTTCTGTATTTTCGGTAGATGTTATAACCATGTATTGCTACCACTGTCTCATCAAAGGTATTATCTAAGTGAGTTTCAGAGATAGTCAGAATATGAATATCATCTGTTACAAGCAAGTTATTGTCTTCATGGATTTTGTTTCTTAGGCTACATATGTTATATGGGCTATTTTTAGCACTTTTCTGGGTTTCTTGATTGTTTTTAATGCTTTAATGGGAAGCTTATCAGAGGTAATAACTCATGTTATTTACATTGGAGCTGATAGTGCAGGGTGAGCTGCATAAAGGGGTCTTCCTACTATTGCACACCGCCTCTGTGCTAACAGTGTAACTCTGGTTTATAGGGTCATGATTACTTCATACAATAGCTGTAGGATAAACAGATATATTTGGTGCAATTAGGGGTACATAAATTAAATTACTTACATTGTGTTTGCCAATGCCCCTAAGATCATGTACATTTGATGCAGCATTATGACGACTCATTGTCACAATGGTAGAGATTAACTTAACTGATTTTGGATAATTTACCAGTCATTCTTTCAACGCAGCCTTGAAATACGTGGACAGAGTCCAGGAGCCAAGAGGAGAGAGTATCCTGTAGAGTATCTTCTGTTTCCAGAAGGAGTCAAAGTTATAAATAACAGTGACTCCAGCAGAGCTATGACAGTCTTTTAGCCAGATGTGTAATGCCAACAGTCTGCTGAATCTTTCACATGTGCGGCCCAACTATGGTACTGGACCTGAAATGATTGGCCATTTTTTTTTTGTCTTTTAATGCTAAAATCAGTTCTTTAAAATCCATTTTCAAATGTTCCGAGCTAGCCCTCCTGATGTCGTTTGACCCCCACATGGACTACGACAGTGTCCGCTCCCGGCATCTGTGGTAGAACAGTCGGAAGCAGCCTTGTTATGTCCTGTACTCGTGCTCCTGGGTAGCACAGAGTTTTTGCCTTGGGGACCGAGATGTTTCTCACCATAGAGCTGCCTATGATGACAGCTGGTGATGTTGAATGGGCCGGTCTCTCAGGAAGCCTCATGTTCTTTTGAGGCTGGGAGCTCCGAGGATCTGAACTTGAGGTAGAAGAATACCAAGAGTGTGCAAAGCTGTCATCAAGGCAAAGGGTGGCTACTTTTGAAGAATCTCAAATATAAAATGTATTTTGATTTGTTTAACACTTTGTTTGGTTACTACTTGATTCTGTATGTGTTATTTCATAGTTTTGATGTCTTCGCTATTATTCTAAAATGTAGAAAATAGTACAAATAATGAAAAAACCTTGAATGATTAGGTGTGTCCAAACCTTTGACTGGTACTGTACATATAACCTCAATTAGCTCAACTAACCTGTACCCCGCACATTGGCTCGGTACCGGTACCCCCTGTATATAGGGAAAGGGGGATACCTAGTCAGTTGTATAACTGAATGCTTTCAACTGAAATGTTTCTTCCACATTTAACCCAAGCCCTCTGAATCAGTTTCGTTATTGTTAGTTTATTGTTACTTTAGATTTTTTTTTATTTAGTTTATTTAGTAAATATTTTCTTAACTTATTTTTCTTAACTGCATTGTTGTTTAACTGCTTGTAAGTAAGCGTTTCATGGTAAGGTCTGCAACCGGTTGTATTCGGCGCGTGTGACAAATAAAATTTGATTTGAAGGCTTAAAAATCTCCTCAGCCTACATCTACACTGATTGACGTGGATTTAACCGGTGACATCAATAAGGATCATGGCTTTCATCTGGATTCAGCTGGTCAGTCTTTGTCACGGAAAGAACCCAACCTTAACCTTAATGTTTTGTACACTCCGTGTTTATGACATGAGTTGTATGATATGGAAGTGTGAAGTGCATATTTAGACTCACGGGTGTTTGGTTTGCTTGTATGACGTCAAAGCAATATTTATTATAATCCTCAACGTCTCATCTTTCAAAATACACACTCTTAATTTACAGCAATTCCCTCACTTAAGCAACAAAATATGTATAAAAGCAGCCAAATTAGTGGGAGGGATGGGGGCAACTTCTTGTCGTGCGAGGGGCTCAAGTTCAGAACGGCTGTCAGTCAAAACCCATACAGCGCTGAGAAGTGCACTCCTGTCCGGAGTGATTATGTGTTATTGCTCAATAAATACTGGAGGAAAGTGCAAAGCCTACTTGAGTGCATGCAGGAAAAAAATGTGCTGCGTCAACCTCTCTCTTTAATCTAACGTTTAATGGATGATGCGATGGAAGCTATCAAATCGTTCTGAATTGTTTTTGACATCCCAGAAAAGATGTTCAACTTGTAAAGAATCGTAATGTGCAATTACAGGTGGCTTGATGATAGGCTCCCTGTTAACCAGCAATACATTTGATACCAGTTGGTATTGAACGCTCTCACCTTTTCATCCTTCTTCATGAAACTGATCTCAGGCAGAGGACGACCCTCGCTTTTAATTCACACCTTTTCCGTGTACCCCAGAGAATGAAAGGGGTTCTTCAACAAAAAGTCTGCACACTCGCGCTGGTAGTTAGCTACTGAAGTTAGCAAGGCAACTTTAAATACAGTTGAAGTCGGAAGTTTACATACACCATAGCCAAATACATTTAAACTCTGTTTTTCACAATTCCTGACATTTAGTCGTAGTAAGAATTCCCTGTCTTAGGTCAGTTAGGATCACCACTTTATTTTAAGAATGTGATATGTCAGAATAATATTAGAGAGAATGATTTATTTCAGCTTTTATTTTTTCATCACATTCCCAGTGGGTCAGAAGTTTACATACTGTACACTCAATTAGTATTTAGTAGCATTACCTTTACATTTTTTTAACTTGGGTCAAATGTTTCGGGTAGCCTTCCACAAGCTCCCCACAATAAGTTGGGTGAATTTCGGCCCATCCCTCCTGACAGAGCTGGTGTAACTGAGCCAGGTTTGCAGGCCTCCTTGCTCGCTGTGCCTTTAAACTTCCAAAGTTGTGGCAAAATGGCTTAAGGAGTGGCATCACAAAGCCCTGACCTCAATCCCGTATAAAATGTGTGGGCAGAACTGAAAAAGCGTTTTCAGTGCTGCCCACATAATTTTCTATGGGATTGAGGTCAGGGCTTTGTGATGCCACTCCTTAAGCCATTTTGCCACAACTTTGGAAGTATGCTTGGGGTCATTGTCCATTTGGAAGACCCATTTGCGACCAAGCTTTAACTTCCTGACTGATGTCTTGAGATGTTGCTTCAATATATCCACATAATTTTCCTACATCATTATGCCATCTATTTTGTGAAGTGCACCAATCCCTCCTGCAGCAAAGCACTCCCACAACAGGATGCTGCCACCCCGTGCTTTATGGTTGGGATGGTGTTCTTCGGCTTGCAAGCGCCCCCCTTTTTTCTTCAAACATAACGATGATCATTATGGCCAAACAATTGTATTTTTGTTTCATCAGACCAGAGGACATTTCTCCAAAAGGTACGATCTTTGTCCCCATGTGCAGTTGCAAACCGTAATCTGGCTTTTTTTATGGCAGTTTTGGAGCAGTGGCTTCTTCCTTGCTGAACGGCCTTTCAGGTTATGTCGATATAGGACTCGTTTTACTGTGGGTATAGATACCTTTGTACCTGTTTCCTCCAGCATCTTCACAAGGTCGTTTGCTGTTGTTCTGGGATTGATTTGCACTTTTTGCACCAAAGTACATTCATCTCTTGGAGATAGAACGCGTCTCCTTCCTGTGCGGTATGACGGCTGCGTGGTCCCAGGGTGTTTATACTTGCGGACTATTGTTTCTACAGATGAATGTGGTACCTTCAGGCATTTGGAAATTGCTCCCAAGGATGAACCAGACATGTGGAGGTCTACAATTTTTTTTCTGATGTCTTGGCTATTTTCTTTTGATATTCCCATGATGTCAAGCAAAGAGGCACTGAGTTTGAAGGTAGGCCTAGAAATACATCCACAGGTACACCTCCAATCGCCTCAAATTTTGGTCAAGTAGCCTATCAGAAGCTTCTAAAGCCATGACATTTTCCAAGCTGTTTAAAGGCACAGTCAACTTAGTGTATGTAAACTTCTGACCCACTGGAATTGTGATACCGTGAATTATTTGTGAAATAATCTGGCTGTAAAGAATTGTTGGAAAAACTACTTGTGTCATGCACAAAGTAGATGTCCTAACCGACTTGGCAAAACTATAGTTTGTTAACAAGAAATGTCTGGAGTGGCCGAAAAACTAGTTTTAATGTCTTCAACCGAAGTGTACAGCCGTGGCCAAAAGTTTTGAGAATGACACAAATATTAATTTTCACAAAGTTTGCTGCTTCAGTGTCTTTAGATATTTTTGTCAGATGTTACTATGAAATACTGAAGTATAATTACAAGCATTTCATAAGTGTCAAAGGCGTTTATTGACAATTACATGAAGTGTTGACCCTTCTTTTTCAAGACCTCTGCAATCCGCCCTGGCATGCTGTCAATTAACTTCTGGGCCACATCCTGACTGATGGCATCTCATTCTTGCATAATCAATGCTTGGAGTTTGTCAGAATTTGTTGGGTTTTGTTTGTCCACCCGCCTCTTGAGGATTGACCACAAGTTCTCAATGGGATTAAGGTCCGGGGAGTTTCCTGGCCATGGACCCAAAATATCAATGTTTTGTTCCCTGAGCCACATAGTTATCACTTTTGCCTTATGGCATGGTGCTCCAGCATGCTGGAAAAGGCATTGTTCGTCACCAAACTCTACCTGGATGGTTGGGAGAAGTTGCTCTTGGAGGATGTGTTGGTACCATTCTTTATTCATGGCTGTGTTCTTTGGCAAAATTGTGAGTGAGCCCACTCCCTTGGCTGAGAAGCAACCCCACACACAAATGGTCTCAGGATGCTTTACTGTTGGCATGACACAGGACTGATGGTAGCGCTCACCTTGTCTTGTCCGGACAAGCTTTTTTCTGGATGCCCCAAACAATCGGAAAGGGGATTCCTCCGAGAAAATGACTTTACCCCAGTCCTCAGCAGTCCAATCCCTGTACCTTTTGCAGAATATCAGTCTGTCCCTGATGTTTTTCCTGGAGAGAAGTGGCTTCTTTACTGCCCTTGACACCAGGCCATCCTCCAAAAGACATTGCCTCACTGCGCGTGCAGATGCACTCACACCTGCCTGCTGCCATTTTCTGAGCAAGCGCTGTACTGGTGGTGCCTCGATCGCGCAGCTGAATCAACTTTAGGAGACGGTCCTGGCGCTTGCTGGACTTTCTTGGGCGCCCTGAAGCCTTCTTCACAACAATTTAACCGCTCTCTTTGAAGTTCTTGATGATCTGATAAATGGTTGATTTAGGTGCAATCTTACTGGCAGCAATATCCTTGCCTGTGAATCCCTTTTTGTGCAAAGCAATGATGACGGCACGTGTTTCCTTGCAGGTAACCATGGTTGGCAGCGGAAGGACAATGATTCCAAGCACCACCCTCCTTTTGAAGCTTCCAGTCTGTTATTCGAACTCAATCAGTATGACAGAGTGATCTTCAGCCCTGTCCTCGTTAACACTCACACCTGTGTTAATGAGAGAATCACTGACATGATGTCAGCTGGTCCTTTTGTGGCAGGGCTGAAATGCAGTGGAAATGTTTTTTGGGGATTCAGTTCATTTGCATGGCAAAGAGGTACTTTGCAATTAATTGCAATTCATCTGATCACTCTTCATAACATTCTGGAGTATATGCAAATTGCCATCATATAAACTGAGGCAGCAGACTTTGGGAAAATTAATATATGTGTAATTCTCAAAACTTTTGGCCTCGACTGTGTGTAAACTTCTGACTTCAACTGTAAATTGCACCAACTGGACAAGAAATGTAGTTCTTAACCCAAGAAAACAATTTATAATATACCTCCTCCATATTGTGTAATTTGAAAAAACTAATTTGAATTGAAAGTCAACTATCACTCTATACTCTTAACCTCTTGGTGCTAGGTGGCAGTATTTTCATTTTTGGAAAAATAAGTTCCCGTTTTAAACAGTATATTTTGTCAGGAAAAGATGCTAGAATATGCATATAATTGACAACTTTGGATAGAAAACACTCTAACGTTTCCAAAACTGTAAAGATATTGTCTGTGAGTAGAACAGAACTGATGTTGCAGGCGAAAGCCTGAGAAAAATCCAATCCGGATGTGCCCCAGGTTTTGAAAGCGCTGCGTTCCAATGACTCCCTATATGGCTGTGAATGTACCATCAACGAGCTTACGCTTTCTAAGTATTCCCCAAGGTGTGATTTTCATGAATAGGAAGATTTTCTAGGAAGATTTATGTCTGTTGCGTTATGCTAATTAGTGTCAGATGATGATAACGGTCCCGTTCACGGGCTGGGCGTCACTACAGGTTAATTTCTATCCAACAATGTCACCAAGCTTCTCAACACACAGAACATCTAAAATGCTCTGTGGCACAATCCCAATAATCTCTGATCCTACATCTATGATTGGATGGACAACATGTCTTCGATTGGTTGGAGGACGTCCTCTGGAAGTGGTCATAATTACCATATATGTCTACGGAAGGGGGTGAGGCCTACCAACCTCCTAGGTTTTGTATTGAAGTCAATGTAGCCAGAGGGGGACGGAAGCTAGCTGTCCTCCGGCTACGCTATGGTGCTAGCCCAGACAGTGCTGTTGAAGTTACTGTATTTTAACCAATTATTTGGTGACAAATTAATATATTTAGTATAGTTTTATCTAAAAAGGATAACTTTTTTAATGTTTCACTATTTTTATTTTTATGAAATTTCACTGAGGAGGATGATCCTCACCCCCCTCCTCCCCTGAGGTGCCTCCACTGGAGTGTTATTATCGGTCAGTCAAAGCAGGACTGCTGTCAGAAGCTACATGTGTACCAAGCCATGTGGAAGATTTGTAATCAATGCAACATTTAATTACAATTATGGAATAAAGTTGTCTAAATGAGAAGCAGTAGGCTCCAATGATCAACCACCAGGTAGGCTGTTGTTTAATATGAATAGAGTTGTTGTAGACCAGGACGCGGGGAGCGCTTCTAAATAGCCTCAATTAGTCTTGCTAACTAACTTAGCTGGCTAGTGTAGCTATCTGGCTTCTTGATGCAGTCAAGACAGACACTACCAGATGAGATGATAGACAACATATCGCAGCGACATATTTGTGTAACTTGTGCGAGTCAGTTTGGCTATTTTCTCTCTCTCCCTCTGTGTCAGACACAACCGGCCCCTGCTCACCCCCCCACATGTCTGTGCTGAAACTACTATAGTGCACCACCTCTCCTGAGTTGCGCGAGCATTGTCCAATTGAAGTGTTGTCTTTAAAACACATGTACACTGAACAAACATGTCATCACAATATGTAAAGTGTTAGTCCCATGTTCCATGAGCTGAAATAAAAGATCCCAGAAATGTTCCATACGCTGTCGTGGCATTTTTCTGCTTTACCAAATGAGGAGAGTTACAAACTACACACCAGTCAGAGTTATACTTAAATTACATCTTTAATAATAACAAGAGCTTTGCAATAGCCTTTTTTGACTTTCAATGATGCGCTATCTCTAATGAACCATTGAAAAGTGACTACACCCCTCTCAACTTATATGATGAATCACAGATCTTAGGAACAGTTCACAAAGGTTAAGATTTGTATGAAAGATATCTATAAAACATAGCAGACAGTTACTGCTGTGTCAACAGTTCTCATTGTAAAGACCAGTGTCTGGCCCTCTTACTCTAAAAGGGAACCGTCTCTCCCTAATACGGCATAGAACAGAACCATTAGCTCATGTTATCTGGAATGCTCTTTAGGCTTTATTACCCAAAGAGATCGTAAATCTCCTCTGTCAGTGCTATCTCATCCTCAGTGGAACACACACACAATACTCTATTCTGTCGAATGTAACAACTATTATAATGTAATGCAAACATTATAACAATCTTACAAGCATTAAAACATAATCTTGCAATTTTCCACTACAACGCTCAAAAAGCTTATTTCTCTCATTGTGTGCACAAATTTGTTTACATCCTTTTTAGTGAGCATTTATCCTTTGCCAAGATAATCCATCCACCTGACAGGTGTGGGATATCAAGAAGCTGATTAAACAGCATGATCATTACACACGTGCACCCTGTGCTGGGGACAGTAAAAAGACACTCTAAAATGTTTTGAGGGAGCATGCAATTGGCATGTTGACTGTAGGAATGTCCACCAGAGCTGTTGCCAGAGAATTGAATGTTAATTTCTCTACCATAAGTCGCCTCCAACATTGTTTTAGAGAATTTGGCAGTACGTCCAACCAGCCTCACAACCGCAGACCATGTGTAACCACCCCAGCCCAGGACCTCCTCATCTGGCTTCTTTACCTGCAGGATGGTCTGAGGCAAGCCACCCGCCCCGTCAATATTAATGGGGGCCTGTTTGGCCTGCCCTTTCCTGTAGTACACAATCAGCTCCTTTGTCTTGCTCATGTTGTGGGAGAGGTTGTTGTCCTGGCACCACACTGCCAGGTCTCTGACCTCCTCCTTATAGGCTGTCTCGTCATTGTCTGTGATCAGGCCTACCACTATCGTCAGAAAATGTAATAATGGTGTTGGAGTCGTGTTTGGACACGCCGTCGTGGGTGAACAGGGAGTACAACAGGGGACTGGCCTCCCGAGTGGCGCGGTGGTCTAAGGCTGTGCCACGAGAGATTCTGGGTTCGAGTCCAGGCTCTGTCGCAGCTGGCTGCGACCGGGAGACCCTTGGGGCGGCACACAATTGGACCAGCGTCGTCCGGGTTAGGGGAGGGTTTGGCCGGCAGCGATGTCCTTGTCCCATTGCGCACCAGCAACTCCTGTGGCGGGCCGGGCTTAGTGCACGCTGACATGGTTGCCAGGTGTACAGTGTTTCCTCCGACACATTGGTGCGGCTGGCTTCCGGGTTAAGTGGCATTGTGTCAAGAAGCAGTGCGGCTTGGTTGGGTTGTGTTTCGGAGGACGCATGGCTCTCAACCTTCGCCTCTCCCGAGGCTGTATGAGAGTTGCAGCGATGAGACAAGACTGTAACTACAAATTGGATACCACGAAATTGGGGGAAAAAGGGCTAATAAAAAATAGGAGGGGAGTAAGTACAAACCCCTGAGGGGCCCCTGAGGATCAGCATGGCAGACGTGTTGTTGCCTACCCTTACCACCTGGGGGCGGCCCATCAGGAAGTCCAGGATCTAGTTGCAGAGGGAGGTGTTTAGTCCCAGGGTCCTTAGCTTAGTGATGAGCTTCGTGGGCACTATGGTGTTGAACGCTGAGCTGTCGTCAATGAACAGCAATCTCACATAGGTTTTCCTTTTGTCCTGGTGGGAAAGGGCAGTGTGGAGTGCGATTCAGATTGCGTCATCTGTGGATCTGTTGGGGCGGTTTGCGAATTGGAGTGGGTCTAGGGTATCCAGGAGGATGCTGTTGATGGTAGTCCTTGACCAGCCTTTCAGAGCACTTCATGGCTACTGACGTGAGTGCTATGGGGCGGTAATCAGTTAGGCAGGTTACCTTCGCTTCCTTGGGCACAGGGACAATGGTGGCCGGCTTGAAACATGTTGGTATTACAGACTCGAACAGGAAGAGGTTGAAAATGTCAGTGAAGACACTTGCCAGTTGGTTCGCGCATGCTTTGAGTACACGTCCTGGTAATCTGTCTGGCCCCGCGGCTTTTTGAATGTTGACCTGTTTAAAGGTCTTGCTCACATCGGCTACCGAGAGTGTTATCACACAGTCATCCAGAACAGCTGGTGCTCTCGTGCATGCTTTAGTGTTGCCTGCCTCGAAGGGAGTATAAAAGGCATTTAGCAGGCTCGTGTCACTGGGAAGTTCCCTTCCGGGCTTCCCTTTGTTGTCCGTAATATTTTTCAAGCCCTGCCACATCCGACAAGCATCAGAACCGGTGTAGTAGGATTCAATCTTAATCCTGTATTGAGGCTTTGGTTGTTTGGTGGTTCGTCTGAGGGCATAGCGGGATTTCTTATTAGCGCCCAGATGAGTGTCCCGCTCTTTGAAAGCAGCAGCTCTAGCCTTTAGCTCAATGCAGATGTTGCAGGTAATCCATGGCTTCTGGTTGGGATATGTACGTATGGTCACTGTGGGGACGACATCATCGATGCACTTATTGATGAAGCCGATGACTGAGGTGGTATACTCCTCAATGACATTGGATGAATCCCAGAACATATTCCAGTCTGTGCTATCAAAACAGTCCTGTAGCATAGCATCCTGACCACTGACCACTTCTGTATTGAGTGAATCACTGGTACTTCCTGCTTTAGTTTTTGCTTGTAAGCAGGAATCTGAAGGATAGAATTATGGTCAGATTTGCCAAATGGAGGGCAGGGCAGAGCTTTGTATGCATCTCTGTGTGTGGAGTAAAGGTGGTCTAGAGTGTTTTTCCCTCTGATTGTACACGTGACATGCTGTTAGAAATGAGGTTAAACAGATTTAAGTTTGCCTGCATTAAAGTCCCCGGCCACTAAGAGCGCCACTTCTGGATGAATTTATGGCCTTTTAGAGTTGGTTGAGTGAGGTCCTAGGGCCAGCATCGTTTTGTGGTGGTAAATAGATGGCTATGAATAATATACAGTTGAAGCCGGAAGTTTACATACACTTAGGTTGGAGTCATTAAATCTCATTTTTCAAACACTCCACAAATGTCTTGTTAACAAACTCTAGTTTTGGCAAGTTGGTTAGGACATCTACTTTGTGCATGACAACACAAGTCATTTAAATGTAAAACTTGTTAGGGATAGGAATTTTGGATGACTGAGGTGTCCAAAGTAAACTGCCTGTTACTCAGGCCCAGAAGCTAGGATATGCATATGCATGGTAGTTTTGGATCGAAAACACTCTAAAGTTTCTAAAACTGTTAAAATGATGTATGTGAGTATAACAGAACTGATTTGGCAGGCAAAAACCCGAGGACCAATTGTTGACCTGCCAGCCAATTCCAGCTTAAGCTATAGAAACCAAAGACTTCCACCTCCCAAATTGCAGTTCCTATGGCTTCCACTAGATGTCAACAGTCTTAATACATGGTTTCAGGCTTGTATTCTGAAAAACCAACGAGGAATAGTTGTTTATCCTCAGGAAGTTCTATGGAAAAACTAGTCTCATTGCTCTCGTGATCGAGGAAGCGCACTGCGTTCTTTTCCTTACCTATTGAAAATAGTTCGCTCCATATGAAATATTATTGTTTATTTAGATATTAGTGTACCTAATAATGAATTAGAAATGTCGTTTGATTTGTTTGAATAAACTTTACTGGTAACTTTTGGAACTCCTATGTCTGCATTCTGAACGGGTGGATTACTGAACTCAATGACGCCTACTAAACGGACTATTTGGGATATAAAGAAGGAATTTATTGAACCAAACGACCATTCATTGTGTTCCTGGAACTCTTGTGATTACAATCAGAGGAAGATTTTCAAAGGTAAGTGACTTATTTTATTGCTATTTGGGATTTTGTGACGCCTGTGCTTGTTTAGATAATATGCTGTTGTGGGGCGCTGAACTCAGATAATCGAATGCTGTGCTTTCGCCGTAAAGCCTTTTTGAAACCTGACGATTCCAGAAAATGATGTCATGGCTTTAGAAGCTTCTTATAGGCTCATTTATTTATTTTACCTTTATTTAACAAGGCAAATCAGTTAAAACTTGTTAGGGAAGTGCTCCCGCTGTGGGAACATCAATCAGCGGAAATTTCAAGTGCGCCATGTATAGTTTTTGATAAAACTCAAACTTTCATTAAAATGCACATACAATGTACTGAATTAAAGCTACACTCGTTGTGAATCTAGTTACCGAGTCAGATTTGTAAAATGCTTTTCGGCGAAAGCATGAGAAGCTATTATCTGATAGCATGTATCCCCCAAATACTGCACCGTCACCTAACGACAGATTTTGCGATAGCCGGGGGCTACTCAAAACGCAGAAATAAAATATAAAACATTCATTACCTTTGACGAGCTTCTTTCTTGGCACTCCTAGATGTCCCATAAACATCATTTTAGGTCTTTTTTCGATTAAATCGGTCCATATATAGCCTAGATATCGATCTATGAACACTGTGTGAACAACGGAAAAAAATAGCGTTTTAGAACGTAGCGTCATTTTTTAAAATTAAAAAAGTCGACGATAAACTTTCACAAAACACTTCGAAATACTTTTGTAATGCAACTTTAGGTATTAGTACACGTTAATAAGTGATACAATTGATCACGAGGCGATGTCAATTCTATAGGTGTCCTTCTTGAAATAATGTCCGGAGAAATCTCAACCAAAACATCCGGTCGGAGACCGGAGGGAATCGGTTCCCTTGATTCGGTTTGACCAAGAAACAAAGCCAAGGCAAATGACAAGACTCTAGACATCGTGTGGAAGCTGTAGGTACTGCAACCTCGGCCTCATTTAATCCGGTTCACCTATAACAATTCCTGGAAGTCACGCATGGATATTTTTTTCCATTTTCAGTGATCAGATTTTCCTGCACTTTTCGATGAAACGCACGTTCTGTTATAGTCACAGCCGTGATTTAACTAGTTTTAGAAACGTCTGAGTGTTTTCTATCCACACATACTAATCATATGCATATACTATATTCCTGGCATGAATAGCAGGGCGCTGAAATGTTGCGCGATTTTTAACAAAAAGCTGCGAAAAGCTGCTTGAATTCTCAACTTCCCTAAGATTAAGAACAAATTCTTAATTTCAATGACAGCCTAGGAACAGTGGGTTAATTAACTGCCTTGTTCAGGGGCAGTAAAAAAGATTTTTACCTTGTCAGCTCGGGGATTAGATCTTGCAAACTTTTGGTTACTAGTCCAACGCTCTTACCACTACGCTACATGCCGCCCCATTTGAATCAATTGGAGGTTTACCTGTGGATGTATTTCAAGGCCTACCTTCAAATTCAGTGCCTCTTTGCTTGACATCTTGGGAAAATCTAAAGAAATCAGCCAAGACCTCAGAAAGAAAATCGTAGACCTCCACAAGTCTGGTTCATCCTTGGGAGCAATTTCCAAATGCCTGAAGGTACCACGTTCATTTGTACAAACAATAGTACGCAAGTATAAACACCATGGGACCACACATACCGCTCCGTAAGGAGACGTGTTCAGTCTCCTAGAGATGAATATACTTTGGTGTGCGAAAAGTGCAAATCAATCCCAGAACAACAGCAAAGGACCTTGTGAAGATGCTGGAGGTATCTATATCCACAGTAAAACGAGTCCTATATTGACTTCACCTGAAAGGCCGTTCAGCAAGGAAGAAGCCACGGCTCCAAAACCGCCATAAAAAAAGCCAGACTACGGTTTGCAACTGCATATGGGGACAAAGATCATACTTTTTGGAGAAATGTCCTCTGGTCTGATGAAACAAAAATACAATTGTTTGGCCATAATGATCATCGTTATGATTAGAGGAAAAAGGGGGACTCTTGCAAGCCGAAGAACACCATCCCAACTGTGAAGCACGGGGGTGCTTTGCGGCAGGAGGGGCTGATGCACTTCACAAAATAGATGGCATCATGAGGTATGAATATTATGTGGATATATTGAAGCAACATCTCAAGACATCAGTCAGGAGGTTAAAGCTTGGTCGCAAATGGGTCTTCCAAATGGACAATGACCCCAAGCATACTTCCAAAGTTTTGGCAAAGTGAAGGTATTGGAGTGACCATCACAAATCCCTGAACTCAATCCTATAAAAAATTTGTGGGCAGAACTGAAAATGTGTGTGCGATCAAGGAAGCCTACAAACCTGACTCAGTTACACCAGCTCTGTCAGGAGGAATGGGCCAAAATTCACCCAACTTATTGTGGAAAGCTTGTGGAAGGCTACTCGAAACGTTTGGCCCAAGTTAAACAAGTTAATAGAAATTCTATCAATGCTACTAATTGAGTGTATGTAAACTTCTGACCCACTGGGAATGTGATGAAAGAAATAAAAGCTGAAATAAATCACTCTCGCTACTATTATTCTGACATTTCACATTCTTAAAATAAAGACAGGGATTTTTTCAGAGGTTAAATGTCTGGAATTGTGAAAAACTGAGTTTAAATGTATTTGGGTGAGGTGTATGTAAACTTCCGACTTCAACTGTACATGTAGAGATGAAACGGTATGAACATTTCATATCACGATTATAATGACCAAAGTTATCACGGTTATCAGTATTATGGCGGTGTTGTTCAAATGTGCTTGAAATGTTAAAAAAATTACTGATACACACACTGAAATAATTTCACCAAGTTTTATATTGAAAACCAACGAACAACAAATACAATTAGCAGCACTATGCACTTTTTGTGTGCATAAACATGTTCATATTTATATAAACCTATCTGAGTTTACATTGGTGCATTATGTTCAGTAGTTCCAAAACATCCGGTGATTTTGCAGAGAGCCACATCAATTTACAGAAATAGTCATCATAAATGTTGATGAAAATACAAGTGTTATACATGGAATGTTAATGCAACCGCTGTGTCAGATTTTAAAAAAACTTTACGGAAAAAGCAAACCATGCAATAATCTGAGTACAGCGCTCAGACGACAAATCAACCCAAAGAGATATCCACCATGTTGGAGTCAACAGAAGTCAGAAATAGCGTTATAAATATTCACTTACCTTTGATGATCTTCATCAGAATGCACTCCCAGGAATCCCAGTTCCACAATAAATGTTTATTTTATTCGATAATATCCATCATTTATGTCCAAATTCCTCCTTGTTGTTCGCGCGTTCCGTACACAATCTAAACTCACAACGCGAGTGCAAGTCCAGCGGAAAGTACGAACGAAAAGTCCAAAAAGTTCTCTTACAGTCCGTAGAAACATGTCAAACGATGTATAGAATCAATCTTTAGGATGTTTTTAACATAAATCTTCAATAATGTTCCAACCGGAGAATTCCTTTGTCTGTAGAAAAGCATTGGAACGCAAGCTACCTCTCATGTGATTGCGCGTGACCAGCTCGTGGCTCTCTGGCAGACCTCTGACTGATTCCCCTCTCATTTGGCCCCACTTCACAGTAGAAGCATCAAACAAGGTTCTAAAGACGGTTGACATCTAGTGGAAGCCTTAGGAAGTGCAACATGACCACATTTCCACTGTATTTTGGATAAGCAAAGAGTTGAAACAAACCTACAAACCTTAGATTTCCCACTTCCTGGTTGGATTTTTTTCTCAGGTTTTTGCCTGCCATATAAGTTATGTTATACTCACAGACATCATTCAAACCGTTTTAGAAACTTGAGAGTGTTTTCTATCCAAATCTGCTAATAATATGCATATCCTAGGATCTGGGACTGAGTAGCAGGCAGTTTACTCTGGGCACGCTTTTCATCCAGACGTGAAAATACTGCCCCCTACCCCAAAGAAGTTAAGTAAGCAAATCAAATAAGCAAACAACAAATAAAATAAGCAGCACTATGCACTTGTGTGTGCATAAACATTAAAATAACAACATTAACATTAAAGATATGGCCATGAGAGGTAAAAGTTTCCCTAGTGCAGGTTTTAGTGAACACAACCATGAACATAAGCAAATCAAATGTGCATATAAAAGCAACACAAGCAAAGCAATGTGCATGTAAGAACAACACAACCATATGTAAACAAATCCAATGTGCAGCTGTTGACATTAAAATAACACAAAATATGTAAACAAATCGAATGAACAGCAATGATTGTATGTCCGTTCTCTCCTTCATAAAGAAATAGGGTGCTGCTGGCATTTTTGTTCACTTGAGATTGAAATGTAAAAATGTCAGCATATTTACTTTGTCCGGTTTAAGTAGTGATCTGCGAGGGGAGACGATGTGCCCGCTGGCACTGAACACTCCCTCTGATGGCACGCTGGTTGCTGGGATGCACAAAAGCTTCCTTGCAACCCTGGCAAGGTGAGGGAGCTCTGATGCATGGCCCCTCATTGTTATAATTATTATTATTCACGCACGCACGCACACAGTCTATCTTCTGTGTTGGATTTGAATATATGCAATGACCCCATGCACAATTTACATGAATACAAATGAGACTTAAGAAGACGGTGATAGTAATTGCAATGAGCCCAACAATTGACATAAATACAGGAGTTGTGTATAGGAGTCTAATGTGTTTCTCCTGTTGGAACACTTTTACAACCAAGTCGACGACTGACAAATTTTTCATGAACAAAATATGATGGTTGGGTGACTAAACTACAGAACGTGTTATCATGTGCAATGGGCGAATAGAGTCTGCAGACACAACGCATACAGCAGCAGAACAACGTGTAGTGTTTTTACAAGAGTAGGTAAAACTGAAAGCTTCAGTTTACATTATTGACAAGCTATTAGCAAGTTAGAGAGACAAACCATGACGTTTTCCTCCATTCCAAAGTCCCCACATCATGCATTGAGCTAAAAGTCAACTTGCCTTGCGTTGGCTATAAAGTAGTGGGTGGTGGTCACGAAGATGACTCAAAGGATTTGAAGTGTTGCAGTGTTTTTTGTTGTTGCATGTTCTGCAGACAGGGTGACCATCTTCGATTAAGTTTCCCTCAGCACTTTTGTAAAACCCGAAATATGACCACACTTCAGATTTGGTCCTCTTAGAAGGCTGAAAAATCTCCTGAGCTCTGTCACTGCCTTCCGCCATGTTTTCACACAAAACAAAACCCACGTTGCATGCTGTGCCTGCACTAGACTGTTGCTAACTTTGGCTGATGTTGGACAGTATTTACTGTGAGTTTTTCAAACCACGGTAATCAAAAAACGTTTTTAATGATAATTACAATTTGAAATGGTAATACTAACCGTCAGGGAATTTTACAGTGGTTTATTGTGAAACCAGTAACCATTTCATCCCTATATAGATTAGATCTCTCTTGGTAGATAGTGTGGTCTACAGCTTATCATAACTCTACCTCAGTCGAGCAATACCTCGAGACTTCTTTAATATTAGACATCGCGCACCAGCTGTTATAGACAAATAGACACCCCCATCCCCACCCCTTGTCTTACCAGATGTAGCTTCTCTGTCCTGCCGCTGCATGGAGAATCCCGTCACCTCTATATTATCTGTGTCGTTGTTCAGCCACGACTCGGTGAAACATATTATTTTACAGTTTTTCAATGTCCCATTGGTAGGATAATCTTGATCATAGCTCATCGATTTTATTTTCCAATGATTGCACGTTGGCCAATAGAACGGATGGCAGTGGGCGTTGACTCTGCGCCCAAAATTCCGGATTGTGAAAATACAATACATTTTCCTGACACTCCCCCTCGAACCTATAGTGCTACAGCCAGTGTTAAGATATACTGCTACGTTTAAGTTGTTTTAAATATAGTTCAAAGTGCGTTATCACCCCCTTCATTCTCAACAATATGAGGAAGATGACTGAAATAAATATTTTATTCGTAAAATGTTGTTGTGTAAAAAATATATATCACGCCACATTTTGGAATAACAGGATGCATTTGAAACATCATGCACATTAAAACTTTCATATGAATAAAATGAAAGGAGTCGGAAAGAAGATGCTTGTGTATTGATAAGCACATCAATGATGGCATTATGATACACATACAATAAAAGAAAGACGGCACTTCTAATAGAGTATTTCCCACCTTAGCCTGCTGAAATTGCAAGATAAATTTCATTTTCATTTCGGGCAAAAATGTAAACGTGGCACTGACTCGCCCATGGATTGCCGTTTTCAGGTTTGTATCAATAAATAGTTTGGCGTTCGACTCACTAGATTGTCCACGTGCCACATGGACAAGCAGTTACATGCCTGGCTGGAGTTAGTGGCAACTGCAGGATCAATATCCACATCCGTAATGTGGATGAAGCCTGTTGGAATGTGAAGCTAACTGAAGCTGGCTTACTTCAGAAAACCATAAGTAGATCTAGCTAACTTTGTAATATACCCCTCAGAACCCCAAATGTAAGCTTGTTTTACTCCATAGTTTGTATACACTGTAATTGTTGTCCATTAGGTCTAATAAATGCATAACAGTCAAGTTCTATTTTGTTTTTATTAGGCTACAAAATACGACTGCCATTCTGTGATGACGTGCGCTGCTGTTTTTATTGATGGATCTAGTCTTGATTAAATCTCATTGGAAGACAATTTTATCATATGGATGTTTCATTCAGGTCTCTGTTTAGTATTTAACTAAACACTCTGTTTGTCTTTGGCAGGAAAGAGACTGGACTCTCACTCGAACAGCAGAAAGTGTACTTCAGGGGAACCAGACCCAGAGATGCCCAAACCAGCGAGACAACACTGCTGCTCGCAGTGTGGAAAGAGTTTTACTAAGTTACGGAACCTAAAAGATCATGAAAGAATACACACAGGAGAAAAGCCTTACCACTGCTCACAATGTGAAAAGAGTTTTACTCAGTCGGGGCACCTGAAAACACACGAGAGGACGCACACAGGAGAAAAGCCTTACCCTTGCTCCCAATGTGGAAAGACTTTTACCCGGCTAGGGCACCTTAAAGACCATAAGAGAACGCATAAAGGGGAGAAGCCGTACCACTGCTTTCAGTGCGGAAAGTGTTTCACCCAGTCAGGGAACCTGAGAACGCATGAGAGAATACACACTGGGGAAAAAAACACACACACTGTAGAGAGGCCTTTCCAATGCGCTCAGTGTGGAAAGAGATTTATCCGGTCAACTCATCTGAAAGAGCATAAGAGAACACACACAGGAGAAAAAACATTCCAATGCACTCAGTGTGGAAAGGGTTTTACTTGGTTATGGACCCTGAAAGACCATGAAAGAACACACACAGGAGATAAGCCTTTCCAATGCTTCCTGTGTGGAAAAAGTTTTACCCATTTAGGGAACTTAAAAATGCACAAGAGAATACACACAGGAGAGAAGCCTCACCACTGCTCCCAGTGTGGAAAGAGTTTTACCCAGTTAGGGCACCTGACAACACATGAGAGGACACACACCGGAGAGAAGCCTTTCTACTGCTCCCTGTGTGGAAAGAGTTTTACTGAGTTAGGGAGCCTGAAAAAACATAACAGAATACACAAAGGAGAGAAGCCTTTCCAGTGCTCCCTGTGCGGAAAGAGTTTTACCCAGTTAGGGAGCCTGAAAACACATGAGTGGACACACACAGAAGAGAAGCCTCACCTCTGCTCACAGTGCGGAAGGGGTTTTGTTGAGTTAAGGGGCCTGAAAGAGCACGAGAGAATACATACAGGGGAAGAGAAAACATACCACTGTTCTCATTGTGGGAAGGGTTTCGGGCGATCAGGGCATCTAAAAGTGCATGAAAGAACACACACTGGCGAGAAGCCGTATCAGTGCTCTCAGTGTGAAAAGAAATTTTTCTCATCAGGGGACCGGAAATCACATGAGAGAACACACTTAGTAGAGAGGCAGAGGGCTTTCCAATGCTCTCAGTGTGGGAAGAGATTCATCCAGTCATCTCATCTGAAAGATCACATGACAATACACACGGGAGAAAAACCATTCCAATGTTCTCAGTGTGGAAAAGGTTTTACCAGGTTAAGGAGACTGAAAACGCATGAGATGACACACACAGGAGATAAATAATCCTTTCAAATCCTCTTAGTGTGAAAAAAGCTTTTACCCAGTTAGGACACCTTAAAATGCATGAGATGACATGCAGGGAAGAAGCCTTTCCACTGCTCCCAGTCTGGAAAGAGTTTTACCTAGTCAAGATACTTGAAAAATACATGCGCTAACACACTTTGCAGAGAATCATTAAATAAATCCACACTGCAGGAAAATATATTTTTATATGATTAAGTTAACTCATTGATCCTGCTTTGTTGTATACCCCTCAGGTCTAAGTTTGCGAAAAGGAAACCAGGCCCAGTCCTTGCCGTTCTGCCAATCTAGGCGAGAAAATAAATTGCCGCCATCCTCTCTCCGCAAAACTACAATAGTGTGCCGTGTCCACCCAGTGGTGGAAAAAGTACCCAATTGTCATACTTCAGTAAAAGTAAAGATACTGTACCTTAATAGAAAATGACTCAAAAGTGCACGTCACCCAGTAAATTACTACTCGTGTAAAAGTATTTGGTTTTAAATATACTTAAGATTCAAAAGTAAATGTAATTGCAAAAATATACTTGGTGCATTCGGAAAGTATTCAGGCCCCTTGACTTTCCACATGTTGTTACTTTACAACCTTATTCTAAAATGTATTAAATGGTTTTTTCCCCTCATCAATCTGCACACAATACCTCATAATAACAAAGCAAAAACAGGTTTAGATTTTTTGCAAATGTATAAAAAACAAAATGGAAATATTACATTTACATAAGTATTCAGACCCTTTACTCAGTACGTTGTTGAAACACCTTTAGCATCAATTACAGCCTCGAGTCTTCTTGTATATGATGCTACAAGCTTGGCACACCTGTAGCTGGTTCAAGTCCCGGGCTCTGGCTGGGCCACTCAAGGACATTCAGAGACATGTCCCGAAGCCACTCCTACGTTGTCATTGCTGTGTGCTTAGGGTCGTTGTCCTGTTGGAAGGTGAATCTACGTCCCTGTCTGAAGTTCCTGAGCACTCTGGATCAGGTGTTCATCAAGGATCTCTCTGTACTTTGCTCTGTTCTTCTCTCCCTTGATCCTGGCTAGTCTCCCAGTCCCTGCCGCTGATAAACATCCCCACAGCATGATGCTGCCACCACCATGCTTCACCATTGGTTTCCTCCAAAGAGTTGGTTTCATCAGAACAGAATCTTGTTTCTCATGGTCTGAGAGACTTTAGGTGCCTTTTGGCAAACTCCAAGCAGGCTGTCCATGTGCCTTTTACTGAGGAGTGGCTTCCATCTGGCCACTCTACCATAAAGGCCTGATTGGTGGAGTGCTGCAGAGATGGTTGTCCTTCTGGAAGATTCTCTCATCTCCACAGAGGAACTCTGGAGCTCTGTCAGAGTGACCATCAGGTACTTGGTCACCTCCCTGACCAAGGCCCTTCTCCCCAGATTGCTCCGTTTGGTCAGGCGACCAGCTCTAGGAAGAGTCTTGGTGGTTCCAAACTTCTTCCATTTAAGAATGATGGAGGCCACTGTGTTCTTGAGCACCTTCAATGATGCAGAAATGTTTTTGTACCTTTCCCCAGATCTGTGCCTCGACACAATCTTCTCTCGGAGCTCTGTGGACAATTCCTTTTACCTCATGGCTCGGCTTTTGCTCTGACATGCACCGTCAACTTTGGGACCTTATATAGACAGGTGTGTGCCATTCCAAATCATGTCCAATCAATTGAATTTACTACAGGTGGATTCCAATCAAGTTGGTGAGACATCTCAAGGATGATCAATGGAAACAGGATGCACCTGAGCCCAATTTCGAGTATCATAGCAAAGGGTCTGAATACTTATGTAAATAAGGTATTTCTGTTTTTTCTTTGTCATTATGGGCTATTGTGTGTAGATTGATGAAGAAAAAAAACATTTATTTAATCAGTTTTAGAATAAGTCTGTAATGTAACAAGATGTAGAAAAGCCAAGGTGTCTGAATACTTTCTGAATGCACTGTAAGTATCAAAGTAACCGTATAAATAATTTAACATTCCTTATATTAAGCAAACCAGATGCCATGATTTTCCTGTTTGTATTTTCTTAATTTAAGGATAGACGGGCACACTCCAACACTCAGACATAATTTACAAACAAAGAATTTGTGTTTAGTGACTTTGCCAGATCAGAGGCAGTAGGGATGACCAGGGATGTTCATTCGATAAGTGTCAATGTTTTAAAATGTAACTTTTATTTAACTAGGCAAGTCAGTTAAAAACAATTTCTTGTTTACTATGACAGCCAAACCCGGACGACGCTGGACCAATTGTACGCTGCCCTATGGGACTCCAAATCACGGCCGGTTGTGATACAGCCTGGTGTCTGTAGTGACGCCTCTAGCATGGAGATGCAGTGCCTTAGACCGCTGCGCCACTTGGGAGCCCATTTTAGTAACAAATTGTTTTGGGTGACAGGGAAAATTAATGGAATAAAAAGAAAACGTAAAAAATATAAATAGTAAAGTACACACACCCCCTAAAAAGACTTAAGGTGTACTTTTGAAGTATTTTTACAACGCTGTACCGTTTGTAAAACATGCAGTTGCATTGGATTTATTAGTCCTGGTTCCTGACAAAGGTTTTTCTATTTAAGCTTTGAATATCAATTCCCCAAGTTTATCAGGCTTTATCTTGAGATGATTTGCTATGAGAATCAACGTGTTTACACAGCAGGAAATGCAGATATATTTTCTTCGCTATAATCAGCTGGGCAAAACTTCAGGGATACAAATCTTAAACACTTATCTACTTTACTAATGCAGTGAAGTTAGCTTTATATTGAAGATTCTGACTGTACTCGTCAATACCTCAACAGAACATGCCAGGAAAATTATAAAAATGTCATTCTAAATCAGCTGACAATAATGAACAAGTCCCACCCCTTGTTTTAACATATTTACTTTTTGGAGGCAAAATGTAGCTAAAACATTGCTCTCCTCTGCTGCAAGAGTTTAGGGACCCACTTTAAAACAGAAACGCTTACTATAGCATGTTAATGAACAATGTCAATACCTTTTCAACCACAGACATACCCAGATAACACATTTAGGTTCTGGCAATAGTCCCTGAAGGTTGTGGGAACGTTCCCCGAACTTTGCACCAATGTTCCCTAAAGGTTTAAACTGGTGGTTTTCTTAACATTCTTATAACATTCTCTTTTGGTTTTACAAAGATAGCAGGGCACGTTCTCTGAAGGTTACAGTGTAGGCAACATTCTCTGAAGGTTCTGGGAATGTTCTCTGAAGGTTAACAATGGTCCCTAAAGGTTAAAAATTATGGTTTTCTTAACACACATGCAGGATGGCACAATTAAATATTAACAATTCATTCTTATATTTATACCAATTATCCCACTGAATACATTTTTTTTTAAGTATACTCCGTCATAACTGAGTTTATATGGGCAAATAAAAAATAGTTTCAATTCCTCCAAGACTTAAAAAGAACTGATGATATTGGACAGAGGGAATGTTCCAACAAAATTACAGTTAGCAAAAATTACCCATAATCCAGTATAAACTAATGTATAGAATGTATTATTCAAGTTAAAATCACAAATTCTACAGCAAAATGGCAGTCGTGTTTTAATTAAGTAATAATGCCAGAGTAGCCGCTGTTTGGAGGATATATTGGCACGGCCTGAGACCAAGTCGAACCGTGCCAATATATCCTCTAAACAGCGACTTCGAGGGCATTTTCACTTTTATACAATGGGTTACCAACATATATAAATAATGATTGACATATTTTCATTAACAAAAAAATATTTTAATTTATTCATGATACTTCATCCTTCCACAAGATATAGTCCCGACACAAATCTAGGGTTCCTACCCAAGCCGCCTTGTCGTTCTTTCTATCTGTTCAGTTGCCAGAGACGCAACCCAGTCGCTCAGTCTTTTTGTTCTGTATCTATGGATGCAACCCAGATCTATATGTTCCAATGCCATATTGGCTGGCTATGTTCTTATCCCTTGCTAGCTAGCTAGTCATGTCAAACAGTGCAGACAGAAAAACAACAAAGTAGCTGCATTTGTTTGTTGTTTTCTAGTGATATTTATTTGGATACATTCATAACAATGAGCTTATGATGCGCGATTTCATCTGGCATAGAAAATCTGCTCTCTCTCGTGAGGACACTGTTGCTCAAGAGCTAGCCAACAACACAGCTAACACAATCATTTTAAACTGAAGTGGGTAACACTACAAACTAGCTGCACATTGTTTTGTTAGACATGTTTTCTATTGCTAGTTCTTTGTATATCCATAAAAATTATGTTGATTTCATGATTTCGAACTGGCTGAGAAAAGCTGCCTACCTGTCTGTCTCATCCCAACACTTTCATTACTATGGGACAGGTGGAGATCGAATTTGAATATTGAAACAATTTAGCAAATGTCGGAGAGACCGACAGCAAGATTTATACAAATCTCCGATGTTGAAAACTAGATGTTAGTCTAAAAGAAATGGGAAATAATGTCTACATGCTTTTTATAGTGGAGATCAAGTTTATAAATTGCCTGGCTGGGCTGATGAGACAGAGGATTGCACAGGCAGATGGAACAGAGTAAATAGGCATTTTAACATATATTTAGCCGGTGGTAACTTGTGGAATAGACACAGGCTGGAATGCAGTTTTAAGCTATCAGCATTCAGGATTAGACCCATCTGTTGTATAAGTGTAAAACGAATGACTCAATAACCCATGCCGTCTGCGAATGCTATAAAGTCCAAAAGTTTTGGGCGGAGTTAGAAAGTTGTCTGTCAGAAGTATCAAAATGTAAATGTACTTTTAATCTGTCTGTCTGCATATTTCAAGACATGGCATACGAATGAGCAGTGAGATACCCGACGGGCTGGATGATACTTTTCTCATCAACCATCTTGAAAAAAATGCACACTTAACTGGAAATCAACCAATCGTCCATCGCTAACACGATGGAAAGGTCAAATACTTTATTATCTAAATGTTGAAAGTGCGTGGGTGACAGAGAGAAACTAAATGGTGCAGTTTTAGGCCATGTGGCAGAAAT
The DNA here is from genome assembly GCF_023373465.1 of Oncorhynchus keta. Lineage (NCBI taxonomy): Eukaryota > Metazoa > Chordata > Actinopteri > Salmoniformes > Salmonidae > Oncorhynchus > Oncorhynchus keta. Next base: position 62,262,281 of record NC_068430.1, on the reverse strand, counting down.
TGACGCTGGTGCTGGAGATAGGTCTGGCCAGATGTGATGACATTGATGTTTTTGTGCTGTTGTTTGGATGTGCATGTTTAGTATTGTTTTTAAAAATGTATCATTTTAACAGTTAACTCATTTATAATTTTAGTTAACAATTCAGAAATCTGCAACCTGGTGACTGCCTCATAAAGCTGGTTGAGAGAATGCGAAGAGTGTCCAAAGCTGTCAAGTCAAAGGGTGCCTAAATATATCTTTATTTGTTTAACACTTTTTTGGTTACTACATGATTCCATATGTGTTATTTCATCGTTTTGATGTCTTCTCTATTATTCTACAATGTAGAAAATAGTCCAAATAAAGAAAAACCTTGAATGATTAGGTGTGTCCAAACTTTTGACTGGTACTGTATATGAATGTGTTTTCACATTTATTTTGAATGTTCCTAATTTAGAGTCACTGCAGTGTACCTATAGTGCTGCAGACATTGTTGTTTTCTGAGCTGACATTTTTAATAAATGTTTAATATACTTCAAATAAAAGTGAGAATCAAACATGTATTGTTTTTTCAATGACTACACCACAATTGAACAAAACAGGTGTGGTTCAGTATAGATCAAGAACAGCCTGCACTTGTGCTTACTTTCACAGTCTGTCTGCCTCCTTTCTCTGCTCTGCCTCTTCGCCTTTTTGACCTGAAGGACCTGTAAGTTCCATACAATCAATGCAATGGCAACAAATGTAAGTTAAACGTGGCCTGCTAGGGCACCGTAATGTTAACGGCTAGTTATATAGATTACTGGTATTGCCATGACTGATAGTTTTGAAAATGTGAGTTTAATTTTTTGGGGGCCTGGAAGCATTTTATTTTCTCATGAATATCTGTCTCTGCCAAGTTAGCTTTCTTCTTTGCTCTGTCATATGAGTAAAACAATAACATAGGGTTACAAATAATTATTCAATGGTTATTTGTTTGAAATGATATGCCACACCGGACATACCCTATTAGATGGTCATACTGAATCCAGATGTCCTATATACTATCACTTTCAAAACATATTCACTTTACCTGTGGTCTCCAGAATTCTGCCCCATTGTATCATTTTCTATGTCTTGTCTGGTCTTTCACAGATTTGACCTTTTTTTGGTCCAGTAGCAATACACAACCTGATGAAGAAGTTAGTGTATTTCAATTATAAGCCACAGAAATACTTTGAAAACAGCTACTGCAGAATTGTTCTGCTATAACTCACACGTGCTCATACTTGACTTGTTACTCTATTTTAATTCAGAAATGGGAATGTAATTTTTGCAGTGTAGAGCCCTGAAAATTGACCACCCGCTTATGTGGCTGGTGAAATTGACGTTCTTACCCACCAATACCTAAATCTACCTGCATTTGGCACGTTTTAATGTTATGCCCTGTTTGTATTTATGTATAAAAAAAAATTTGGAACACAGCCTTGCATCGACACCAATTTTACGGAATCCAAACACGGTCCAATATAAATTGACCCGCAACCTGGGTCAGGTGGGCATCATTTGAAAGCTTATTCTATTGCCAACATGACTAGCTAAGTTATAAAATATGACCTTGCAGTGTTAGGCAAGTATATTAAGCTATAATATTGGAGAGAACAATCTAGCTAATGATTAATTCAGCTGATTGGTCGGTCCCATCGCAGATTGGAGCTCTGACCCTCCCTCTCGTCAGGGGATACAGCTGTCTCTGCTATTGCAAACTCCTTCTCCAGCCTGATAAAAGCCAGAGTTCCTGCGTCATTTTATGTCCTGTGTTGATTGTTGTAGCCGATCCTTCCCGAGGTATGTGTATGCCAATAGGGCTTAGTGAACAATTTCAATAACCAAAAACACTAACATTAAGAATTAGTAATTATTCTGTTTCATTTGTTCCCAGGAGGGGAAGGGGAACGCACCTTGCGAGCGGTTAGGCAAGAGGCCTGCGGGCATACATAACTGTAGTATTTAATCTGTCTATGCATACTAGGTAACACCTGGGCTTTCCACCCCCTTGTATTTTGTTAAGCACGCCGGGTGGTCCACCTTTAAAAAATAAATTCAAATCACATGTTTTCAGCAATTGTTATTTTACTTAAGATCACTTGATAAGAAAATACAATTAGTTGTCAGTAACAGAAACACAAAACCAATGGTTTTAAGAAGGTATGTATTACAAAATGCATGCAAGCATACTGAAAGATCTAGTTTGTGAATGATCTGATCCTTACAGAAGATGACACAGATAATAAGGCATTCAATGGTGGGTTACACATTATTGAAAATGACTTAATTTTTAGTAACTCTTCAAATAAGGTGAATTATTACAGAATAAGATCTGTAGCTGTCTGGCAGAGCTAGTGCTCTCGTGGAGAGTGTGGGTAGCTCACCCTCTCTCGCTGCTCCTCAGGTGCACTCCCAGGTGGAAGGGCTTTTGAGACTGTGTCCCACCAAAGATGAGGCTGAAATCTGGGACACCTCCATCCTCAGGCCAGACGACTCGGAAACGCCGAAGCAATGTCACTAGAACCAGGAAGAGCTCCATACGTGCTAACCCCTCCCCCAGACACACACGCGATCCTGGGGAACACACACGCACGGCTATCAATGAGAACAACATTTCACTCATACCTTCATATGCATGCAGCCTGGCATTTTAGGTCAACATATTCTCCTGTCTCTGTACAACACACTATCATTTATAAGCCATAGATATTGATGCTTTTGCAAAAAGGCACCTGCTGAGAATGGCAGAAAGGCTTCCGGTTTCACAAACTCTCCGACCTCGTTGAGGAAATTTTCAGGGTTGAACTCGTGAGGGAATTTCCACTGGCCTTCTTCATGCAGCACTGAAGACAGGTTAGGAATCACCATAGTGCCCTGGAACAGATGAGGGATTAAGGGTGCGGTGGAGAGGTACACTAAAGACTGACACAGCACCCATCATGACATCACTCCCTCTAGCCCAGGCGACCTTTATAGTTCTAAGGTCAACAACAGGCAGCATATCAGTCGTCATGGTAATGCTCACCTGGGGCAGCTGGTAGCTGTGGAGTTGCGTGTTGCTGCAGGTAGTACGGAACACGCCAAGAGGAACGGTGTCACTCATGCGCTGTACCTCATGGATCATGGCTTGAACATACGGCATGTCTGTCCTCAAACGAAGCGTCTGCACGTCCCTCATAAATGTTGGTGATCTCTCGGTAACAGCGATCTGGGACAAACACACACTCTTTGGCCGGCATTCAATCCGATCAAGCTTTGTAGAACAATTTCCTATTTAGCTGACATACTCATCTCATATACATATGTATAGAAATATATATATATATATATATATATATATATATATATATATACGGTACTCTATACCATCTACTGCATCTTGCCTATGCCATTCGGCCATCGCTCATTCATATATTTTTATGTACATATTCTTATTCATTCCTTTACACTTACTTGTGTATAAGGTAGTTGTAGTGAAATTGTTAGGTTAGATTACTTGGTAGATATTACTGCCTGGTCAGAACTAGAAGCACAAGCATTTCGCCACACTTGCATTAACATCTGCTAACCATGTGTATGTGACAAATAAAATCTGATTTGATATGCAGTGTTTACCATGAATGCCGACACATTGTCTACAAGCGCCATCGAATTGAATGAAATGTATTCCAGTGTGTGTTGTGTGTGTATTTCCTCACCCTGTACATGCTGGTTGGTCATCAGGTGTAGCACGGCAGAGCGGAGGGTGTTGGAAGTGGTGTCTGTCTCAGCCATGAACAGGTCAAGTAGTAGAAACACCATATGAGTGTCATTAAATGTGGAGCCTCCATTAGCTGTCTGAAACACACACACACACCAAATGCCTCTACATTAAATTCTGCTCCATCCTGTAAAGTAATTCCTCCTCTTCCACCAGCCCAAAAAATGTTTTTGCCCTTCTCACGGAAGTCATACCAAAGACTCTAAAAATGGGATCCGATGCCTCTCTGATTGGCAGATACTCAGGGTAATGTCCTGCGACAGACTAGTGTCCTATCCAGGGTTGTACTTCTACATCAAGCTGCTTAAATGCTACAGAAACAGGAGATAGGCTCCTGCCCCATGTACCATTCAGGCTTACTTGTAGAAGGCTACTTACTTTATATCTTATCTTATTTATTTTACTTCTAGAACCCTAGTTATATTGTTCTCCTACCTTGTCAATCTGGTCCAGGTAGCAGTCAAGGAGGTCTCTGGGCTCTCCCACGACCCTTGAACTTTTGTTCTTGGTCACAATCTTCTTGATATGTTCCTTCATTTGATTAAATTAGTGTAAAATGTTCCTGAAGGGCAAAGGGAAGGGCCTCAAGACTGGAATGATGTCATAGAGCTACAAAATATAGATTGGAGGAAATGGGTGTAAAACAGAGGGGAATGTGGATCAGTGTGTCATGTCTAGCACATGCCATGTCTAGCACAGAGAGGTCAGTGAGGATCATGTACACTTAATTTTTTAAATAAAAGGTTCCATCTAGAACCTAAAAGGATTCTTTGGCTGTCCCCATGGGAGAACACTTTGAAGAACACATTTGAAGAACACTTTTGGGTTCAGTGTAGAACCCTTTCCACAGAGAGTTCTACCTGGAACCCAAAAGGGTTCTACCTGGAGACGGCCGAAAGAACCATTTTGGGATGATTTTTTTTAGTAAGCATGGAGTGACACAGGGCTTAGACTGTACCATGGCCCAAGGTCCGAAAGCTTCCTTGGTCAACTCCTCTAACCTCTGGATGAGGGTGAGGATGACCGGGTCGTCATTTTCGAACCTCTCTCCGAAAATCAGTGAGCAGATGATGTTAGACGCAGTCAGATGGAACAGGTGCTGAGGGTCCATCAAACCGCCTACCAGGACACAGCAACGGTCACCACATGAGGCAATATACACAGACAAGGTAATAACAACGATCACAGAGCTACTGAATTGAACACACTAACAGGATAGATAAAGTAACAATCCCCACAGTTTTTATACCTAATGTTAAAACAAGTATAGTAAATATAGTCATACTGGGAATATTACTGAGAGTATCTTATTTCTGTGAAGTTTGTGTGGTTTATGGAAGCTTGTTACAACTAGAAGGGGTTAATAGTGTAATTGTTTGATACAGTATTTGGAGGATATTTGGGGTAGATACTAAGCGCTGATAATGACATTAATATGTACAGTAATGATTTTGATTACGAGGACGTTGTGTGTGTGGGACTGTACCAGCACTGCTCTCCAGCTGAGTGCAGATGTGGGACACCTCCTCTAGGATGCGCTCTTCCATGGAGCGTTTGCCCAGACCAGATTTTCTCAGCGTGGTCAGAGCAAAGCGCCGGTGGTCCCTCCAGCTGGAGCCATAATTGGCCAGGACGATCCCTGATCGGCACACACACATACAAACACACACGGAACATACGTGGGTCGGGCTCACGGTCTCATGCCTGCTACTTTAAAATCAGTGTCACCCTCAGCCCAAGGGGGGATTTCCTGTTGGGCTAATTCCTGGTCTCCCATGGGTTTCTCCCATGGTAGACCAGGGCCCAGATACCGCCGGTGACACACACACACACACACACACACACACACACACACACACACACACACACACACACACACACACACACACACACACACACACACACACACACACACACACACACACACACACACACACACACACACACACACACTACCCTTATTATACCACATATTTCAAAATGGGTCAAGAACCTACTACCTTTGCTTTCAAAGAGGTGGCTGATGAGGAGATGGGTTGGTCGTCCAGCATATTCCTCTGCGTGTGTCACTAGTGCTTCACGAACCACCTCCAGGCCATTCAGAACCACAGCAGGCCGTGGGCCGATGTACAGACTGAACACGTTACCATAGCGCCTCTTCAGCTGAAGCACAGAAGGAAAGGGACATGGGGAGGATTTATTGTGAGAATATAATGTGGGACTTTTCTTTTGAAATGCTATTCAGGCACTTGGGAGACAATGGAAGGGTTGATGGATAAGCTTTCAGTCTTGAGTTTTAGAGTGGTTCCAGGAGTAACTCTTGGCTGACTACTATTATTTTGTCCCTTTACAAGTTGCAAAGCACTCTGATATTAAACATTGTTCGCAGTGTCCCTGGTTTCCATCATTATGTGAAATGACAAAAACAAGCTCAACCTTATTCACAACATATCTATACAGTGTTATTAGTGTGTAATAACACAATTTCTTCCCAGGATAATGAAGTGTTTCACTTTCCCTAGAATGTTATGGTTTAGAAATGTAAAGTGTGGTTTTTATCCACAATTTTCACAGAATATTTTAAAACATTACACTAAATTACATAATTATTTCTGTTTATTGTCAAATGAATGAATTATATATATGTTTTATGACATTCCAAACTTTTTGAGTATTTTCTAGTCCAATTGTTGCATGATTCTGCTGTTTGTATCCTTTTGCATCAGTTTCAATGCAAGACCTTTATTTTGAAGGTGAACCACCGATTCCACTATTGTTGCTCATTGTCCTAAAACTTTAGTCTACATCAGACTTAATACTCATTCAGTCAGACTGGTCTCATAGACTAGACCTAACATAGTAAATGTTAGCATGATATGTTACCTCTGGTATGGTTATATAAAACAGATACTTAAGGCAGTGATTCCCAAACTTTTTTGCTATTTTTAAGAACTATGTCCGGCTTTAAACTTACTCTTGAAGGTTGTTTTAGTCCCATAGATTTTGTTGTATTTTTTTTGTCACTCAAATATCACATGAATACACATTAGACATGGCAAAATGTATATAATTATTACAAATGTAGCTTTAAAACGGCAACATGTTATTTGCACCCCATGACATAATCTGTGGAATTGCAGGAAATATGCTTTAAACCTGCAAAATTCTCTCCACCAACAAGAAGGGTGTGAACAGTTTGTGTCATAAACAGTGCTCGTGCCCATAGAAATAGACGTGGTGCTCATAACATATTGTAATGAAACAGCAGGGAGCAGGTCTCGAACCCTCGAGCTTCGAGCCCGAGGTCCAGCGCGCTATCGACTGTGCCGCAAAAGCATGCTCGTGCAGCAAGCTCGATTTCCGCTGCACGAGCAGCAAACCCAGGGTCGTTACACTATTGTACATTTTGCAAATTCGTTAAATTGTAATACGTAACATATCATACGAAATGGGTGATGGACATCCATAATTACATACCATTCGAAACGTAACATATCATACATATACTATCGAGACTAGGTCTAACCCTAGCCTACAACATATTGCCCACTTTACCCTTTCCAGGTCTTTGAGAGGGTTGACAGGATCCAGCTGTAGCAGATTGCCGAGGATGCGCAGGGGACGGGGTCCTGGTGGGAAGTTTTTAGGTCGGCGGACCCTGGTGAAGAACAGAAGGAGGGAAAATAAGCACAACAACACGACCGACCCTATAGCATCGCGACTGGGCTTCAGGAAATGTGTAGGCTACTTCACGATTTAAAGCTGGTTGATTTACAGATGCCGGTTGCCACCCACACAGATTGCAGACTTTGTTTTGAACGCTAGTCAGCAGAGGTTTATGAGAGGGATATTTGCTGACTCGTAAATGTACATTTAGCCTAGTTTCGTGAATACCAGGTCTAGGGCAACAGTTCATGTGGGAGGTAACCTGTCTGCCAATGGGAGACTAGTAAGTTTAAAGCCTTGACAGGACTCGATGCTATTTTTTGGGGACAATTTCTTGTTTGATTTGGTATTGGAACTGGGGGGTCTCGTAGCCAAATCAAATTTATTGTGAAGTTTCTATGCGAATATATGAGCTGCAACAACAATATTCCATGCTCTAATTTATTATGACTTTCCTTTCGAGAATATTGTGATATTTGCCATTACCATTTATACCATGGATGACACAAAACAAGATCTTTTTTTTGTGCAAACATTCAAACACAAATAGAATATTGATCCAAACCTTTCAACAAAGGAATACTTCAAATGGACAACATGAGTAGTTTTTTCCTCGCTTTCTTGTTAATTTACTGTTGTGCAGCGACTTAAAATGTTAGTAAAAGTAGACTGGTTTAATGCCCGTGGCAAGTCATTGGTAACAATAGAAAAGAGTAGAGGGCCTAGAGAACTGCACTGGGGTACATAGGATTCAACTCTGTGAAGAGAACCCCAGTTTTCATAGTGACAGTGGCCTACAGGTCAAGGTTTTGGTCTCCAACAGCCCGGCTACAGACCCAATCTCTTGGCGCCAAAGTCAGAGCTGCAGAATGGTGCAAGGCCAAAGTCCTCTGGGAGTGCATCCTGTGTGCTAACCCCAGAAACCCCTCTTCAATCAGGATGATCCTGAAGAAAGTTGGTTGTCCAGGCTCATCTCAGAAGGTTGTGTCAGGTCCCAAGCTGACCCAGCAGGCCTTGTGTAACAGGGTTAAATAGACATCCTCATGCTGACCACACATACATGTTATTCAATCATTGCACCCAGACTGCTTGCGTGCACCGCACCAATGAGCGCCTGCGTTGCCAGGCGTTAAAAAATTGAAGTTGCTTCTATTTGTGAAGCAGAACGTGATGCAAGTTCTGCCTCTCCCATCTCCTCATTGGCTTTTAGAAGCATATACCCATGTGCCATCTCCTCATTGGTTATATCAATCAATCAAATTTTATTTATATAGCCCTTCGTACATCAGCTGATATCTCAAAGTGCTGTACAGAAACCCAGCCTAAAACCCCAAACAGCAAGCAATGCAGGTGTAGAAGCACGGTGGCTAGGAAAAACTCCCTAGAAAGGCCAAAACCTAGGAAGAAACCTAGAGAGGAACCAGGCTATGTGGGGTGGCCAGTCCTCTTCTGGCTGTGCCGGGTGGAGATTATAACAGAACATGGCCAAGATGTCCAAATGTTCATAAATGACCAGCATGGTCGAATAATAACAAGGCAGAACAGTTGAAACTGGAGCAGCAGCACAGTCAGGTGGACTGGGGACAGCAAGGAGTCATCATGTCAGGTCGTCCTGGGGCACGGTCCTTGGGCTCAGGTCCTCCGAGAAAGAGAAAGAAAGAATTAGAGAGAGCATATGTGGGGTGGCCAGTCCTCTTCTGGCTGTGCCGGGTGGAGATTATAACAGAACATGGCCAAGATGTTCAAATGTTCATAAATGACCAGCATGGTCAAATAATAGTAAGGCAGAACAGTTGAAACTGGAGCAGCAGTGGGTGACTGAAAGATGAACTGAGGTCGGTTTTGGTAATACACCTTATTATGAAAGTTAGTTGCCAATCGCCATATAAAGTCCAAAGAAGAAAAAGCCTGGAAGGAGGGGAGATGACTAGAAACGATTCGGTTGACCATTTTATGTGTGGATTGTCCGAGTAGAGGACCTTGTGCATTTCAGGTAAAATAACAAATCAATGTTTATATCCCAGGACAAATTAGCTAGCAACAGTAAGCTAGCTAGCTAAATAGGACAAATTAGCTAGCAACTGCAAGCTAGCTAGCTAAATTGCCATAAATGTGTAATGCTTTTTGACCTGTCCCCAAATTAATATAATTGGTTCAGAGTTTGTTTTCATATTTCAACCTACGTGTCGTGATCGTGTTGGGGTGGGCGGGACAAAATCAATTTGCGCACGTGGACGCAAACGGGCGTCCGGTTTGTGCATGGGTTAGTTGTATGAGTTTTGTCATAATTAAGCAGTCAGGTTATGTATGTATAGCTGTGAAGCCAGCTGCTGTATTGTTTGAGTAACTGCATCCCCGTGTGTATCTGTGCGCAGGATCACGCAGCATCCAGCCAAAGAGTTGTTCAACTTTGATGGGGGTATGTATTGTGATCCATGCTGCACTCAGTGTTTTAACTTTTAAAATTATACATTCAGCAAAAAAAGAAACGTCCCTTTTTCAGGACCCTATCTTTCAAAGACAATTCGTAAAAATCCAAATAACTTCACAGATCTTCATTGTAAAGGGTTTAAACACTGTTTCCCATGCTTGTTCAATGAACCATAAACAATGAATAAACATGCACCTGTGGAACGGTCGTTAAGACACTAACAGCTTACAGACGGTAGGCAATTAAGGTCACAGTTATGAAAACTTAGGACACTAAAGAGGCCTTTCTACTGACTCTGAAAAATACCAAAAGAAAGATGCCCAGGGTCCCTGCTCATCTGCGCGAATATGCCTTAGGCATGCTGCAAGGAGGCATGAGTACTGCAGATGTGGCCAGGGCAATACATTGCAATGTCTGTACTATGAGACGCCTAAGACAGCGCTACAGGGAGACAGGATGGACAGCTGATCGTCCTCGCAGTGGCAGACCACGTGTAACAACACCTGCACAGGATCGGTACATCCGAACATCACCCCTGCGGGACAGGTACAGGATGGCAACAACAACTGCCCAAGTTACACCAGGAACGCACTATCCCTCCATCAGTGCTCAGACTGTCCGCAATAGGCTGAGAGAGGCTGGACTGAGGGCTTGTAGGCCTGTTCTAAAGCAGGTCCTCACCAGATATCACCGGCAACAAGGTCGCCTATGGGCACAAACCCACCGTCACCGGACCAGACAGGCCTGGCAAAAGTGCTCTTCACTGATGAGTCGCAGTTTTGTCTAACCAGGGGTGATGGTCGGATTCGTGTTTATCGTCGAAGGAATGAGCGTTGCACTGAGGCCTGTACTCTGGAGCGGGATCGATTTGGAGGTGGAGGGTCCATCATGGTCTGGGGCGGTGTGTCACAGCATTATCGGACTGAGCTTGTTGTCATTGCAGGCAATCTTAACACTGTGCGTTACAGGGAAGACTTCCTCCTCCCTCATGTGGTACCCTTCCTGCAGGCTCATCCTGACATGACCATCCAGCATGACAATGCCACCAGCTATGCTGCTCGTTCTGTGCGTGATTTCCTGCAAGACAGGAATGTCAGTGTTCTGCCATGGCCAACAAAGAGCCTGGATCTCAATCCCATTGAGCATGTCTGGGGCCTGTTGGATCGGAGGGTGAGGGCTAGGGCCATTCTCCTCAGAAATGTCCGGGAACTTGCAAGTGCCTTCGTGGAAGAGTGGGGTAACAAATCACAGCAAGAACTGGCAAATCTGGTGCAGTCCATGAGGAGGAGATGCACTGCAGTACTTAATGCAGCTGGTGGCCACACCAGATACTGACTGATTTTGACCCAACCTTTTTTCAGGGACACATTATTCAATTTCTGTTAGTCACATGTCTGTGGTCCTTCTGTAGCTCAGTTGGTAGAGCATGGTGCTTGTAAAGCCAGGGTAGTGGGTTCGATTCCTGGGACCACCCATACGTAGAATGTATGCACACATGACTGTAAGTCGCTTTGGATAAAAGCGTCTGCAAAATGGCATATATTATTATTATATTATTATTTAACTTGTTCCGTTTATGTCTCAGTTGTTGAATCTTGTTATGTTCATACAAATATTTACACATGATAAGTTTGCTGAAAATAAACGCAGTTGACAGTGAGAGGATGTTTCTTTTTTTGCTTAGTTTATCTAGTGCGTGTTAGCCTGAAAACCATATTGTTTTATAATCATTATCGGTGTTGTTATGTGATAGTGTTACAGAGTTGTGTCATGTATTTATCATTTTATGGACATTCACAAAATTTGCACGCTGCGTTATGCTAAAGATTAGCTAACGTTCACCTTGTACTTTCTTAGCTAATGAGGCTAGTCACCTCTTGAAGTGTAAATATGTCGCGTAGAGTAGGCCAGAAGGCTAAACTGGATAACCTAACCTCTATCAAAATAAAAAGATGGCGGAGCCGCAAAAGTTCTTCTGTGCAAAGGTGTTTATTTACAAGTGATTCCAGAACAAAAAAACAACAGTACTGCCATCAACGTCTACCTTATGGGACAGCTTAAAAACAATGCTGCCCCATCCACAGCTCAATCCAACAAAAAAAAACCTTCCCATGACTGAAAGAGAGGCTCCTTTTGTAGGGCTAGCCCCTCCCCTCAGAACAATTAACCCTGGTTAATTAATCAATTAACAATACAAACCTACATTTTCCATGAACTAAACATACTAAAGGATATACATTGCAACACGGTTTTAAACAATATCACAACATAACATTTACAACATTACATCACTACTGACAATATCTTTCAATATGCCCATATGCATTAATGAGCCATTTGGGACAGGCACTATAAAGCCAACCCAATTCCCTTAGCTCGGGTCCTTTTCCAGCATACCCGGAAGCTACAGAGATAGAGAGAGAGGAACAGAACAAACAAACAATGCGCTCATCCACAACATTGATAAGTATAATAATTATTGTATCTCTCAAATATGAACATTGACAAGTGTGAAATGCATGCACCAAGACAGAAGTTAATTTGTGTGTCGACCCACATTGTTAACTTATAATGGCGCAGGGAGGAGTGATGAATATGTGTGTGCGTTAAAGAACCAAATGCTGCCCGCGGCCAGTGACGGACTTCTACGTCACAAAATGTATTTTAATTTTATGTTGTTTCACATCACCCAGATTGCATGTTGTGTTTGCAGTTGTGCTGAACATTACACAGTGTTGTGCATGTATTTGCAGGTACGTGCTCCCAAATTATATTGAATAATGATATGCTACTGTACACGTGTAGTCCATGTGCTGTGGTGATTTGTTATGGCAGGCAGACGGAGTCCTATGTTGAGCACTCCTCTGTAGCCATGTTGTTATACAGTTGAAGTCGGAAGTTTACATACACCTTCGTCAAATACATTTAACCGCAGTTATTCACAATTCCTGACATTTAATCAGAGTCAAAATTTCCTGTCTTAGGTCAGTTAGGATCACCACTTTATTTTAAGAATGTGAAATGTCAGAATAATAGTAGAGAGAATTATTTATTTCAGCTTTTATTTATTTCATCACATTCCCAATTAGTATTTGGTAGTATTGCCTTTACATTTTTTTTAACTTGGGTCAAATGTTTCGGGAAGCCTTCCACAAGCTTCCCACATTAAGTTGGGTGAATTTTGGCCCATCCCTCCCGACAGAGCTGGCGTAACTGAGTCCAGTTTGTAGGCCTCGTTGCTCGCACACGCTTTTTCAGTTCTGCCCAAAAATGTTCTATGGGATTGAGGTCAGGGCTTTGTGATGGCACTCCAATACCTTGACTTTGTTGTCCTTAAGCCATTTTGCCATAACTTTGGAAGTATGCTTGGGGTCATTGTACATTTGGAAGACCCATTTGTGACTAAGCTTTAACTTCCTGACTGATGTCTTGAGATGTTGCTTCAATATATCCACGTAATTTTCCTTTCCTCATGATGCCATCTATTTTGTGAAGTGCACCAGTCCCACCTGCAGCAAAGCACACCCACAACATGATGCTGCCACCCCCTGTGCTTCACAGTGGGGATGTTGATCTTCGGCTTGCAAGCCTCCCCCTTTTTCCTCCAAACATAAGGATGGTCATTATGGCCAAACAGTTGTATTTTTGTTTCATCAGACCAGAGGACATTTCTGCAAAAAGTATGATCTTTGTCCCCATGTACAGTTGCAAACTGTAGTCTGGATTTTTTTATGGTGGTTTTGGAGCAGTGGTTTATTCCTTGCTGAGCGGCCTTTCAGGTTATGTTGATATAGGACTCGCTTTACTGTGGATATAGGTACTTTTGTACCTGTTTCCTCCAGCATCTTCACAAGGTCCTTTGCTTTTGTTCTGGTATTGATTTTCTCTTTTCACACCAAAGTACATTCATCTCTAGGAGACAGAACGCGTATCCTTCCTGCACGGTATGATGGCTGCGTGGTCCCATGGTGTTTATACTTGCGTACTAGTGTTTGTACAGATGAACATGGTACCTTCAGGCATTTGTAAATTGCTCCCAAGGATGAACCAGACTTGTGGAGGTCTATCATTTTTTTCTGAGGTCTTGGCTGATTTCTTTTGATTTTCCCATGATGTCAAGCAAAGATGCACTGAGTTTGAATGTAAGCCTTGAAATACATCCACAGGTACACCTCCAATTGACTCAAATGGGGTGGCAGGTAGCCTAGTGGTTAGAGTGTTGGACTAGTAACCGAAAGGTTGCAAGGTTGAATCCCCGAGCTGACAAGGTAAAAATCTGTTGTTCTGCCCCTGAACAAGGCAGTTACTCCACTGTTCCAAGGCTGTCATTGAAAATAAGAATTTGTTCTTAACTGACTTGCCTAGTTAAATAAAGGTTAAATAAATGAGCCTATCAGAAGCTTCAAAAGCCATGACATAATTTTCTGGAGATTTCCAAGCTGTTTAAAGGCACTGTCAACTTCTGACCCACTGGAATTGTGATACAGTGAATTATAAGTGAAATAATCTGCCTGTAAACAATTGTTGGAAAAATGACTTGTGTCCTGCTCAAAGTAGATGACCTAACCAACTTGCCAAAACTATAGTTTGATACCAAGAAATATGTGGAGTGGTTGAAAAACTTCCAACATCAACTGTAAATGTAATAATGTATAAAATGTATATTATAAATAGACATTTAACTTTTCTAAAATTATTACAGATCCAGCCAATGAGTTGTTAAACTTTGATGGAGATTTCATGGTGGGTTTGCAGTTGTGCTGAAATTGACACAGTGTTGTGTATGTATTCACAGAATAAACCGCGAACGAGAGCAGTACTGTGTCCATTGTCGATGAGCCATTCAAGACCCGTTACACTTGCAATGTCTAGACCTGTCTGAGTGCTGTGCAGTATGTGGAGGCCAGTGCCAATGCCAGTCAGGTTTCTGGGTACCTTCGCTCCCCCCTGTCATGGGAGCGCTTGATGGATAGTCATCCTGTCAATCAGGAAGTGAGCCAGCTCAAGTGACCTCAACCAACATCCCCTGAGCTAAATCTGTGCAGCATGTGGAGGCCAGTGCCAAAGTTGTCAGGTGTCTGCGTACTTTTCCTGGAAGCTGCTGAGGTATAGTCTCGACCAGGAACTGAGAAAGTCAAAGAGGCCTAGACTGAAGCAGCAGCGAGAGGTCTGCTGGTATGTCAGATAAGGCGTTTGGCAGCAAGGGGCGCAAGAGAGCATATAGCCAGAGTGAAGAAGGAGGAGACCCCAGATCGCAAAAAAAGACGAGGGACCATAGTCACTGATATTCACCCATTCATATGAACACATCAGGGTTGGGATCAATTCCATTTCAATTCAGTCAAATCAGAAAGTAAGCTGAAATCCCAGTTTCCATTAAAACAAATTATTAAAGCAAGGCATTGAGGAGTATTGGAACGGGAAGTGGAAAGTCAGTTTATTTCCTAAATTGAGAGAAATTAAAAGGAATTGACTCCAACCCTGGCACACGTATACAAAGACACACACACACACACACACACACACACACACACACACACACACACACACACACACACACACACACACACACACACACACACACACACACACACACACACACACACAAATAAATATTTTTGTAATAAATATTTTAATTAGCAAACAATCAGTCAGTGATGTGTTTTTATTCAGCATTTATATTTGAGTTCAATTTAACATCTGTCAATAAAGACTGCACTGTACGTCAAACTGCCCATGCCCTGATAGGAAGAGAGAGGATGTTGCAATACTACCACTGAATGTAGTGACTACATGTGTAAAACAGGTAAATGTATCTTTCATTTAAATCAAAAAGCAAATATATTACACACAAATATATTACACATAGATGATTAAATGCTTCGCATCCATTCAAATGGATTGTTAAAGACTCTGACATTCAATTTCAGACTCAAGTCAGCAGGTGGCAGTGTCAAATGAAAAAGAAAGACTACGATTAAAATAAAAAATAAGGCAACTACAGTATGTTTATAGTGCCTTTATATTTGTATTCTCTCCCTTGTTATTAATTTGCTTAACTAGTTCATCAGGTCTGGAAAAACAAAACGGCGACCTGCCATTGCAACACTACTCCATGTTGCACACATATTATATAGTTATTTTGCAAAAGTTTGCAATTGTTTACAATCTGTTAACTTGGAACACAATGTCGGTTGAAGGTTAACATAGGCAACACCTTTCAGCTGTTAAATATATTGGCATGATGCTCTACTCAACAGTGTTGTTGTTTACATTTTAATATTCAGCAGACTCTGTTAAGTGCCTTGCTCAAGCGTTCATCAACAGATATTTCATCTCGTCAGCTTGGGGATTCGAAACAGCAATCTTTTGGTAACAGGTGTTGTCCCCCATGTCCTTGTCAGGAATTGTTTGTTGTATGTATTGGTGCCAAGTATGTTATGGTGTGCGACAGGTTTTTACCCACTTTCTTTATTTTGTATGTTGGTTTTCGGAGTTTGTAAGAATTTATTAAATAACTCTGTTTATACCAATTTCGTTCTCCTGCGCCTGACTTCCCTGCCACCAGCACGCACCCCATTACACACTTAGTGGGCCTACACATTGCACACCTTTTTGTCTGTCCATTTTCTCACATGATTTTACATTAATTTGCCTGCTCTGCTCCCCTGAAGGACAGTGTCACTCACACACACTTGGGCTTTCTCCCTGGGGCCTTCCTGACCTCCAGGCATGCCCCCTTTGACCTGGTGACTTCTGGCCTCCAGGCCTACACTCCCTGCCTGCCTGCCCTCTCCCTGGGCCTGAGAGTGTATAGCTTACTCCCTGGAACTACAGACCTCCAGGCCTCCACACCTACTCTCCCTACCCGGTCAACACCCTAGACCCTGGAATTACTAAGACGTTTATAGTCCCGCTGTCAGGAACCACGTGCACCTGGTAACCTGAAACAGGCTCTGTGCATCTAGTAACCCTAAACAGGATCTGTGCACCTGGTAACCCGAAACAGGCCCTATTTACCTGGTGACCAACCCACTTTTTTACCTACTCTAACCTCCACAGCCTGCGTTCCCCACAAACATGCTGTGCGCATAAGGAGAGGGGCGGCACTCCAACCCCATCACTAACAGCTCTACTCACCTGCCAAAAGAGGCTATCCCAGGCCAACCGAAGACCCATGCCATTACGGTATCATTACGTTTCGAGGGGATTTTGACTTAGAGGCATTCAGTCATAATCCCACAGATGGCAGCTTCGCACCATTAGCTCCTCAGCCAAGCACATACACCAAATGTCTGAACTTGCAGTTCCTCTCGTACTGAGCAGGATTACTACAGGTGGGTACGTTCCTTTTGAATTCCATCAAGTTGACATTCATTGATCCGTGCCCAGTGGGAACCTAGGCTTCTTCCGTCCGTTTTGTGGGTCTTTTGTGGCAAATCAATGAGCATGGATGGTAGCCAGATCCATGCAATGTCCTATCACTGGAGGACCAATGGGTTTAGTCTCCGCCTCGAGTCTAGTGAGTGTTGAGGAGACCTCCCCACCTACAATGTGTGGTGTCCCGCACTCAGGCAAGCCTGAGGCCTGGTAGGGTTAGCCAATGGTAAGGTGAACCGTCGGAGACTCCCCGTGCAAACGTAGGTGGGGAGATCCGCGAGAAGGGCCCAGCGTGCATCCAGAGTCAACGCTGCTAACCATTGGAACCAACCCCCCCACCGGCCCGCCAACAGACACCACCCTGACAAACCCCTGCACGCAGCCCCTTGTGAGACCACGCACGAGAGACTGCAAGATGGTCCGCATTACGAACTTCCAACGGTGGCAAGAGGAGGGCGACGGAGCGACTGCTCCCCTAGCCGTGGCTCAAGCCCCGCTTCGCACCACAACCTGACCGACCCAGCCCTTAGAGCCAATCCTTATCCCGAAGTTACGGATCTGACTTGCCAACTTCCCTTACCTACATTGTTATAACATGCCAGAGGCTGTTCACCTTGAAGACCTGCTGTGGGATATGGGTATGGCCCAGCTTGAGATTTACACCCTCTCCCCTGGATTTTCAAGGGTCAGCGAGAACTCACCGGACACCGCCGGAACCACAACGCTTTCCAGGGCTTGGGCCCCTCTCTCAGGGTGAACCCATTCCAGGGCGCCCTGCCCTTCACAAAGAAAAGAGAACTCTCCCCGGGGCTCCCACCAGCTTCTCCGGGATCTGTCGCGTTTCCGCACTGGAAGCTGGTCCGTGGACATTCTGAAAGTAGTTTGAGGTCAGTAGGTCACATGAGGTGTGCAACATGTAGGGTGTGCAATGTGTAGGCCCACTAATTGCACAGTCTGAACCTTGTTAGTGGTCAGTAGGTCACATGACCAAGGAGCTATTGAAATTCTAAAGATTACAAAATTAATGTCAAATTGTGTGAGATGAAAATGGACAAACAAAAGGGTGTGCAATGTGTAGGCCCACTGATTGTACATTCGGAAACCTTATTAGAGGCCAGTAGTTCATATAATCAAGGAGCTATTGAAATTTGAATGTAAAAAAGTGTGTACTTTGTTTATGCTCCCTAACTAATTAAACTAGGAATACAAAATCCTGCTCAAATTTCCACGTTTTTTCGCTTTGGAAAACGAATTAATGTCCAAATCTTGAAAATAAGACATGTGCGTGGTTGTGTGCAATTTTTCCAAAATCATGACACTTATTTGGAGTCTGTGGCTCAAGTGGTTTGGAGGTTATTGAGGTTTGAAAACGTGAATAGCCGTCGAATATCCAACTTGAAACTGATTTTACCTTGTCGGAAAACCTGCATGTGAGACAGGCAACCCCGCGCAAGTGTCCCATGCAAATGTCTCTGCTTTCTCCAACTCCACCCTCCCTTTATATTGGATTTTGCTACCGCCGATTCATTCCGTTATTGTGCGCCCTGAGGTGTGCTCTGTATCGGAACCGCTTTGGCGAACTGGGTAGCCAAGCCTATAGGCCAAAACTAATAAGAGTTCTGGGCATAGACGTATTTAAACATGGATCTTCATCAACGAGGTTGGTTACGATGGGCAACTATGTTTGCCATTGCGTTATCAGTGAACAGTTTGAGCAAACACGACATGTTTGATTATGGAGAGCAAGCTGGAGACCAACTGTTGGAGCAGGGGACCGACCAAACTCAAGCACTTATTTTGAACCAGTCAATGTTCTTCTTTGATGGCGCATATGACACTGTTTATGTGAGTATAATTATGTTTTATGCACATGCGAAAATAGTAGCTTAATTATACACGAGAATAGCGGGGAAATATATCAATGGCAAACATGCGCAGCCATCAATTATGATATTCACGTGCATGTTGACAGTTGAGAACCCCTTCCTATGCATCCATTGTGATAGGCTATTTTATCCATGAAAGATAGCTAACAAAACAATTACATCCTATGTTCTCAATTAGTTTACCATCTCATGCATGTGCCACATTTCACATCATTCAAAATCTGTTCACATATTAAAGTACTCTTTGATGATAATTACATTAGCATAAATTGCTCAAATCCCATGAATTGGGGGGATGAAAGGCCATGTGGAATGTTGCTGGGAGGGTGTGGAATGTCAGTCAATTCATTATGTGACTGATAAGGCTATCAATGCCCACCTTCATAAACAATGTCTTGGCTCTGTGCCTCCTTATACTGTAGAATATTACGTACCAACAAATCATGTGATGATGGTTGATAGAGAATGATACATTCATTGATCCACAAATGTCTTTAGTTTAGAATGTTTCAGATCTTCCCAAGCGCTTGAATGTTGCCCAAAATGTCACATTGGCAATTGTCACCCCTGTTGTCCCCAAATGTCCACCCCCCCACCCCTCTCTCTCTCAATTCAATTCAAGGGCTTTATTGGCATGGGAAACACATGTTAACATTGTCAAAGCAAGTGGAGTAGATAATACACAAAGGTTAAATAAACAAAAACGAAAAGTTAACATTACACTCACAGAAGTTCCAAGTTCTCTCTCTCCCTCTCTCGCTCTCTCTCCTACATCTTTGTATGATGTATATATTGCATTATAAGTGAATTTCCCTTTAACTATGGACCCCAGGCAGTAAGGCTTAATTAACCCAAACAATGACTAGTCTGTTCATTAAAAAGCGCTAAGCCCCATTGTTGAAGATTGACAAAACATTAAACCCAGAAGGTCCAGGTAAACTCATCCCAAGGCCCCATTAGAAAGCTTTGTCTGTGACGTGACCCGCCTTTTGTCGGATCAAAAGACAGAAAAGGCACAGAGAACTGATGAGGTCCCCACACCTCAGGACTATTGTTTGATTTATCTCCAAAGAGGCTACAGAGTGACCTTAAGGCTCTGACATACCGGTAGGATTGTCAAACGTTTGTCTGCCGACTGTACTTAGCACCTCTGAACAGCGTCGGTAGTCAATCTCTTTTGTGTTCACACAGCAAAGACCTTGGAAGGTGTCAGCTACTCAGTATTGTTAACTTCTTGGTGACAGGGGGCAGTATTTTCTCGTCCGGGTGAAATGCATGCCCAAATTCAACTGTCTGCTACTCATCCCCAGAAGATATGAATATTATTATATTTGGATAGAAAACACTCTGAAGTTTCTAAAACTGTTTGAATCAAGTCTGTGAGTATAACAGAACATATTTAACAGGCGAAACTGTGAGGACAAAGCATTCCGATTTTTTTGGGTTTTGAGGTCACTCTCTTTTCAACGAGTTTTCATTGGGAATCCCGATTTCTAAGGGACCTTCTTGCAGTTCCTATCGCTTCCACTGGATGTCAACAGTCTTTAGAAATTGGTTGAGGTTATTCCTTTGTGTAATGAAGAAGTATGGCCATCTTGAACGAGGGTCACTTGAAGTGTACTGTTAGATAGAGGTGCGTGACCAGAAAGCATGCTACAGTTTGTTTTCCTCCTGTATTGAACACAGATCATCCCGTCTTCAATTTGATTGATTATTTACGTTAAAAAATACCTAAAGTTGTATTACAAGAGTAGTTTGAAATGTTTTGGCAAAGTTCACAGGTAACTTTTGAGATATTTTGTAGTCATGTTGAGCAAGTTGGAACCGGTGTTTTTTCTGGATCAAATGCACCGAATAAATGGACATTTTGGATGTATATCGACGGAATTAATCAAACAACAGGACCATTTGTGATGTTTATGGGATATATTGGAGTGCCAACAAAAGAAGCTCGTCAAAGGTAAGACATTAATTATATTTTTATTTATGCGTTTTGAGTCGCGTTTTTCAACCCCATAGAAAATCTTTGGAGGGAGTTGAAAGTCCGTGTTGCCCAGCAACAGCCCCAAAACATTACTGCTCTAGAGGAGATCTGCATGGAGGAATGGGCCAAAATACCAGCAACAGTGTGTGAAAACCTTGTGAAGACTTACAGAAAACGTTTGACCTCTGTCATTGCCAACAAAGGGTATATAACAAAGTATTGAGATAAACTTTTGTTATTGACCAAATACTTATTTTCCACCATAATTTGCAAATAAATTAATAAAAAATCCTACAATGTGATTTTCTGGATTTTCTTCCCTCATTTTGTCTGTCATAGTTGAAGTGAACCTATGATGACAGGCCTCTCTCATCTTTTTAAGTGGGAGAACTTGCACAATTGGTGGCTGACTAAATATTTTTTTGCCCAACTGTATATCCATATACAGTGGGGAGAACAAGTATTTGATACACTGCCGATTTTGTAGGTTTTCCTACTTACAAAGCATGAGGAGGTCTGTCATTTTTTTAATCATAGGTACACTTCAACTGTGAGAGACAGAATCTAAAACAAAAATCCAGAAAGTCACATTGTATGATTTTTAAGTAATTCATTAGCATTTTATTGCATGACATAAGTATTTGATACATCATAAAAGCTGAACTTGATATTTGGTACAGAAACCTTTTTTTGCAATTACAGAGATCATACGTTTCCTGTAGTTCTTGACCAGGTTTGCACACACTGCAGCAAGGATTTTGGCGCACTCCTCCATACAGACCTTCTCCAGATCCTTCAGGTTTCGGGGCTGTCGCTGGGCAATACAGACTTTCAGCTCCCTCCAAAGTTTTTCCATTGGGTTCAAGTCTGGAGACTGGCTGCCCCACTCCAGGACCTTGAGATGCGTCTTACGGAGCCACTCCTTACTTGCCCTGGCTGTGTATTTCGGGTTGTTGTCATGCTGGAAGACCCAGCCACGACCCATCTTCAATGGGGGAAGGAGGTTGTTGGCCAAGATCTCGCATACATGGCCACATCCATCTTCCCCTCAATACGGTGCAGTCGTCCTGTCCCCTTTGCAGAAAAGCATCCCCAAAGAATGTTTCCACCTCCATGCTTCACGGTTGGGATGATGTTATTGGGGTTGTACTCATCCTTCTTCTTCCTCCAAACACAGCGAGTGGAGTTCAGACCACATTACCTTCTCCCATTCCTCCTCTGGATCATCCAGATGGTCATTTGTAAACTTCAAACGGGCCTGGACATGCACTGGCTTGAGCAGGGGGACCTTGTATGCGCTACAGGATTTGAATCCATGACGGCATAGTGTGTTACTAATGGTTTTCTTTGAGACTGTGGTCCCAGCTCTCTTCAGGTCATTGACCAGGTCCTGCCGTGTAGTTCTGGGCTGATCCCTCACCTTCCTGATGATCATTGATGCCCCACGAGGTGAGATCTTGCATGGAGCCCCAGACCGAGGGTGATTGACCGTCATCTTGAACTTCTTCCATTTTCTAATAATTGCGCCAACAGTTGTTGCCTTCTCACCAAGCTGCTTGCCTATTGTCCTGTAGCCCATCCCAGCCTTGTGCAGGTCTACAATTTTATCTCTGATGTCCTTACACAGCTCTTTGGTCTTGGCCATTGTTGAGAGGTTGGAGTCTGTTTGATTAAGTGTGTGGACAGGTGTCTTTTAATACAGATAACGAGTTCAAACAGGTGCAATTAATACAGGTAATGAGTGGAGAACAGGAGGGCTTCTTAAAGAAAAACAAACAGGTCTGTGAGAGCTTACTGGTTGGTAGGTGATCAAATACTTATGTCATGCAATAAAATGCTAATTAATTACTTAAAAATCATACAATGTGATATTCTGGATTTTTGTTTTAGATTCCGTCTCTCACAGTTGAAGTGTACCTATGATACAAATTACAGACCTCTACATGCTTTGTAAGTAGGAAAACCTGCAAAATTGGCAGTGTATCAAATACTTGTTCTCCCCACTGTACATACACGTATGCATACATATACACATATATACATACACATACCTATATTGATATACATACTTTTTAAAGAATATACCTTTATTATTCCCTGCAAAGCCTACCACCCTTCCCGCAATTGAAGTAACTAATAAACACTTAGGCTTCTACCTTCAGTTTATACATCTTATACACATTTTACAGAGACAATCTATTTTACAATAGTTATATTATGTTTGTTTTTAGTCCTTCCTCTATTTCTGATGTCCATCCAGTTTGATACAAGTTCCTTAATTTTTTCCCCTTCTACTTGCCTCTTCCATTTTTGTGGTAATGCTGCAATGAATTGGTTGTAATTTTGGGTAGAGCAGACATTTCCATATGTCTGTGTTAGCTGCATGTGTGACAACTCCACGAGTCCTATTTATGATATCATTCACTAAAATTACACCTTTTTAAACATGTCTTCGAAAAATATGTTTTTTTTTAATCAATTAGTATATTTGATCTTAACCACAATATTTGTTGTATTATTTGTTCTGTCTTTTCAGGTGGATTAAACTGAAATTGCAACCAACTTTCTATGGCTTTTTTATTTTTAAATAACGATATTTTGGAGATTATTTCCTTTTCAAACAACCGAAAGTGAGCAGGTGTAATCTGAATAAAGGGAAAAGGGCCATTCTTGAACATAGGATGAGACATTCCTACCAATTTACTAGAGAACCAGTTTGGACTTAAGGATAACTTATGTATGACTGATGCCTTTAGTGAGAGGTCTAATGCTTTAATATTTAATCATTTCTGCCCTCCGGATTCATATTCGTTATATAAATAGGCCCTTTTAATTTTGTCTGGCTTGCCGTTCTAAATACATTTGAATATATTTTGTTGATATAATTTAAAAAGCAGGTCACTAGGTGTAGGCAAAACCGTAAGCAAATAGGTCAACTGTGACATAACTAAAGAGTTAATCAGGGTGATTTTTCCACAAATAGAAAGGTATTTTCCTTTCCATGGTAGCAAGATCTTATCTATTTTTGCTAACTTTTTATTAAAATGTATTGGAGTGAGAATATTTTTCTTTTGGGATTTGTATACTGAGTATGTCCACATATCTGTCAGGCCATTTAATTGGTAAACTACATGGTAATGTAAATTTGCATTTTATTATTATTATTATTATTATTATTTTGTGATCCAATACGTAATATAGTACACTTATCATAATTTGGTTTTAATCCAGAGAGAATAGCAAAAGTATCTAGATCCTCTATAAGGCCGTGGAGAGATTCTAATTGTAATTTTAAAAGAAAACATGAATCATCAGCTTACATTGATTGACACCTTAGTTTTTAAACCACGGATTTCTAATCCCTTAATATTATTGTTTGATCTAATCTTAACAGCTAACATTTCGATGGTAATAATAAATAGATATGCCGATAGTGAACAACCTTGTTTTACTCATCTAGATAGATTAAAACTTTCTGAGATGTAGCCATTATTTACTATTTTACACCTAGGGTTACTATACATAACTTTAACCCATTTTATAAGAGATTCCCCAAAATTCAAATATTCTAGGCATTTATATATAAACTCATACTTTATAGTTTATCAAAAATCTTTTCAAAATCAGCTATGAAAACCAGGCCTGGTGTCCCCGAAATGTCATATTATTCTATTGTTTCCAGTACTTGTCTTATATTAACTCCAATGTATTGACCATGTAAAAAAACATGTCTGATTAGGATGAATAATATCTGACAATACTTTTTTAATTCTAATGTGCCAAGCATTTTGTTAAACATTTTGCTAGGATTTTTGCATCACAACACTGAAGTGTAAGAGGTCTCCAATTGTTTTAATGGACTGGATCTTTATATATACTACTTGGGTCCTGTTTCAGTAATAATGATATTAGACCTGGTTGCGTGTCTGATAATCTACCATTTATATAGGAGTGGTTAAAACATGCTAATAAAGGTCCTCTGAGTATATCAAAAAAATGTTTTGTATACTTCCACTGGTTCCATCCAGGTCTGGAGTTTTCCCAGTGAACTGCACTAACTTGGCAGCTAACACAGGCAGCTGTTTCATGGAAACTAGCTAATACATTGTGATTTAGTTATAATATCAATACTAGCTACAGTGGTTAGCTAGCTTGGAGGAAGTATTTAGTGTTGTATGCATTGCGTCTATGCGCTTAGCTAGCTACCATCCCATAGCCTACATTTCATATGAAATGTGACTGGCTCATCCCTGGATGTACGGACAAAAAAGCTGGATGAGAGAATGCCAAGAGTGTGCAAAGCTGTCATCAAGGCAAAGGGTGGCTACTTTGAAGAATCTCAAATATAAAATATATTTGGATTTGTTTAACACTTTTTGGGTTACTACATGATTCCATCTGTGTTATTTAAAAGTTTTGATGTCTTCACTATTATTCTACAATGTAGAAAATAGTAAAATAGAGAAAAACCCTTGAATGACTTAGGTGTGATTTGATGTTATTTTAAATGGACAAAAGATGTGCTTAATTAAAAAAAGAAAAAGGACATTTCCGAGTGACCCCAAACTTTTGAACGGCAGTGTATATATTATTATTTTGTTGATTGCAATGGAATCATGCATTGCATGTTTTTTCTGTTCAGTTTTCATCAAATTTCCTTCTAAAAAAAAAACAAACACAAAAAGCCCAGAATGTTTCAATGCGTGACAGCAAACGGAAGATGAACATCTTCCGTTTGTGTTGTAGGGTCACTGGTGTGAGTTTGTTTAAGATAAATCAGAGTGACGTTTTCCTGCTTGTCCTTCACCGTCGTGGTCTGTTGCGTGTCATCTGTAAGCTTCAGCAACGAGTTCTAAGATCTGCTTTCCTCCCACCAAACTCTGCTCCCACACCCCCTTGTGCATGTGGGATTTCCCCTTCACTCTCAATCGCGGTCAGTCGAGCTTCAGCAAATGCCGAGAGCTACCCCTCCCTCCATCTGTTGCTCTCTCTCTCCCTCGGTTTCTTCCCTCTTTCCCTCTCCCCCTCCTCTGATGCACAGGTCGAGGCTGTGTTGCTCTAGTCAGTGCCTTTCCAGCTGTCCCAGCAGCTGTCTTTGAAATTGCCCCCCCCCCACACACACACCTACCTCCAGGAGGGAATGTTTAGAGGTTGGCAGAGGG
This sequence comes from Oncorhynchus keta, assembly GCF_023373465.1. Classification (NCBI taxonomy): domain Eukaryota; kingdom Metazoa; phylum Chordata; class Actinopteri; order Salmoniformes; family Salmonidae; genus Oncorhynchus; species Oncorhynchus keta. The sequence goes on along the minus strand of NC_068430.1, from coordinate 62,236,006 downwards.
GTAGAGGGTGGATATGTATGTGTGAGTGGGGAGTTGGGGAGTTTAATTATTTCAGTGCTCTGTAGGAGTAGGAGAAGGGTGTGTTTGTTCAGGAAGACGTTTTGCGACTTGTTATATTTTGGATGTTAAAGTGCATTGAGATGGTCAATGTTGATTCTCTTACTCAGTGTACTTCTGACTAACTATATAATGGCAAGCATTTCGCTATACTAGCAATAACATTTGCTAACCATGTGTATCTGAACAATAAAATTTGATTTTGACACTTTCCTAATATTGAGTTGCACCCCTCTTTTTTGCCCTCAGGACAGCCTCAATTTGTCCTGGCGTGGACTCCATAAGGTGTCGTAAGTGTTCCACAGGGATGCTGGCCCATGTTGACTCCCAATGATTCCCACAGTTGTGTCAAGTTGGCTGGATGTCCTTTGGGTGGTGGACCATTCTTGATACACACGGGGAAACTGTTGAGCCTGGGAAATCCAGCAGCGTTGCAGTCCTTGACACAAACCGATGTGCCGGCATCTACTACTATACCCCTCTGAATGGCACACATACACAATCCATGTCTCAATTGTCTCAAGGCTTTATCCTGTCTCCTCACCTTCATCTACACTGATTTAAGTGGATTTAACAAGTGACATCAATAAGGGATCATAGCCTTCACCTGGATCCACCTGGTCAGTCTATGTCATGGAAAGAGGAGGTGTTCTTAATGTTTTGTACACTCAGTGTATATTTAAGTGCACCTTATTTAATATACCAGGCTTTTAAAATGCAATATTGGTGCACAATTTCTACTTAAAATATCAAATGGATGCAAAAGGCACTCTATTCGTGGAATGACCCAGGTAATAATTTTTCAGTGGGAATCTTAATTAAGGATTTACCCACAAACAATGGCATTATTAAACTAACACATCTCTAAAGCTGGACAGGAGGCAAGACTGCTTGGTTTGTTTTCTCTCTCTCTCTCTCTCTCTCTCTCTCTCTCTCTCTCTCTCTCTCTCTCTCTCTCTTTCTGTCTAAGAAAACAAGTAGTTGGTTCATCTTCTCACTTCCTCCTCTCTCTCTCTCTCTGTCTCTCTCGCTCTGCTTGTCTTTCCCCTCAACTGATAATTATGATCCCAAGTGTCTGTATGATGTAACCAAGATGCTGTTCCTGTTCGTACCTCTCAGGAAAGCTTTACAGCCTTGCATAACTTTACAGCCTTGAACTTCACAGTTTTGTCTTGGGTGCGCTTTTCCAGACCAAGACCCCCCATATTCCTGGACTAAAAAGTCATTTTTTAAGCCCACGTATCCAGATTAAGCCCACTCCTGGATTCTGAAAGCCTGCTCATTGGAGAATGTCAGATTCTCTATTGAGCAGGCTTTCAAAATCCAGGAGTGGCTTAATTTGGGTAAATGGAAAGGGTCTCTTAAAGTGATATTGGTAATGCCTACGGGCGGCTTTAGTTTGATGTCCAAGACCATATCCGAAACAAAGAGAAGGGCTTCCTGTCTTCTCAACCCCTGGAGGACTTTAAGCCAAATTCTTGTCACATTGCAACCAAGCGACTCCTGCACTACAGGCATTTTCTTCAAGTCAAATACCTGCTGTGAGGGCAGCTATTCACCCAGATGCTTTTGTCATTCATGCATTCCTTTGGATGAAGTGTCGTTTAGAGACGAGAGCCAAAGGCTGAGCCTGAGAGCCTGAAACAGATGTAGTACTGTAGTCTAGATTCCCCTTTGGTCCAAGCCAAAGGCTGAGCCTGAGAGCCTGAAACAGATGTAGTACTGTAGTCTAGATTCCCCTTTGGTCCAAGCCAAAGGCTGAGCCTGAGAGCCTGAAACAGATGTAGTACTGTAGTCTAGATTCCCCTTTGGTCCAAGCCAAAGGCTGAGCCTGAGAGCCTGAAACAGATGTAGTACTGTAGTCTAGATTCCCTTTGGTCCAAGCCAAAGGCTGAGCCTGAGAGCCTGAAACAGATGTAGTACTGTAGTCTAGATTCCCCTTTGGTCCAAGCCAAAGGCTGAGCTTGAGAGCCTGAAACAGATGTAGTACTGTAGTCTAGATTCCCCTTTGGTCCAAGCCAAAGGCTGAGCCTGAGAGCCTGAAACAGATGTAGTACTGTAGTCTAGATTCCCTTTGGTCCAGCTAATAATAATAAAATAATAATATATGGTATTTAGCAGACGCTTTTATCCAAAAGCGACTTTCTGTCATGTGTGGATACAAGTCTCATGTATTTAAATCAATGGTGTTTAGCCTAAAGACAAATATTTCAAATAGTTTAGCCAGCTAAATCCCTCCGGCTTTTCAAATTCATTCAACCGGATGGGAGAATGGACATAACATTGATTTAGTTCCGCTATTTCTCCTTGTGCCGTATGTAGTTGTTATCTGCCGTTTTCTTCTTTCTTCTTCTAGAGAGCAAGCTAAATTCACAAGTAATTCCAGCTAGACCTAGGCTCAAATATTCTAAATCTGTCAAGAACTATGTGTGTTTGCTTGCACCTGCCAGGTGCACTTTTGAGACGTATCTATTAGTTCCATTGTGCCTGGCAAGTTCAGTCAAGCACAGCTAAACTATTTGAAACATTTCAAATTCTATTTGAACTATTTTTCTTTAGGCTAAACACAGTTGATTTAAATACATGAGACTTGTCAGATGTGATTTGCGTCACATTGCTTCTTCCGTTGTGGCAAAGGCACCTGAGGCTTATGGCTTTGTTGTCTGGTAGCTAGTATAAAGTATAGACCATATATTGTGTTCCCTAAAGGTTATTGAAAAGAGCAGAGGCTCTGAACTATCTATTCAGACCCGTCTTACCTACAGGTTATGGGAATTGTGCTCTTGTAGTATTTCTCTAGTAGATAATTGTATGTGTGGGGTACAGAGATAAGGTAGTCATTCAAAAATCATGTTAAACACTATTATTTTACACAGTGAATCCATGCAACTTATTATGTGACTTGTTAAGATCATTTTTACTCCTGAATGTGTTTATGTTTGCAATAATAAAGGGGTTGAATACTTATTGACTCAAGACATTTCAGGTTTCATTTTAAATTAAATTTGTAAAAATCGATTGAAACATAATTACACTTTGACATTATGGAGTATTGTGTGTAGGCCAGTGACACAATCTATTTTAAATACAGGCGGTAACACAACTGTAAAAAGTCAAGAAGTGTGAATATTTTCTGAAGACACTACTACAGTAATTTACGCAAAAACACAATAGTAAATACTACAGTATACTACAGTCCGTAAAAACACTACATGAATTACATTTACATTTAAGTCATTTAGCAGACGCTCTTATCCAGAGCGACTATAGTATACATTTTTTGGGACTATAGTTAACTGTAAATACTACAGTATATGACAAGAAATACTACAGTATGTACTGTAGTGTTTTTGCAGTACAAATCAATAGTAAGAAGGTGTTTCTAATGTTTGGTATACTCTGTGTATCACAATACAATATAGGTCAGCGAGTCATATCCATATTTCACAGTATAGGAAATATTCCCAAGCACTGGCCTTAGACCCGTTTTTCTTCTCTGTTCTTTATTATGATTTGACTACACAACAATGCATTCGGAAAGTATTTAGACCCCTTGACTTTTTCCACATTTTTTAGACATTTTTGCAAATGTATTAAAAAAACAACGGAAATATCACATTTACTTAAGTATTCAGACCCTTTACTCAGTACTTTGTTGAAGCACCTTTGGCAGCAATTTTAGCCTCATCAAGTCTTCTTGGGTATGTTGCTACAAGCTTGGCAGACCTGTATTTGGGGAGTTTCTTCGATTCCTCTCTGCAGATCATCTCAAGCTCTGTCAGGTTGGATGGGAGCGTCGCTGCACATCTATTTTCAGGTCTCTCCAGAGATGTTTGATCGGGTTCAAGTCCAGGCTCTGGCTGGGACACTCAACGACATTCAGAGACTTGTCCCGAAGCTCCTCCTGCATTGTCTTGACTGTGTGCTTAGGGTTGTTGTCCTGTTGGAAGGTGAACCTTCGCTCCAGTCTGAGGTCCTGAGCGCACTGGAGCAGGTTTTCATCAAGGATCTCTCTGTACTTTTCTCTGTTAATATTTCCCTCGATCCTGACTAGTCTCCCAGTCCCTGCCATTGAAAAACATCCCCACAGCATGATGCTGCCACCATTACGCTTCACGGTAAGGATGGTGCCAGGTTTCTTCCAGACGTTTGACATTTGGCATTCATGCCAAAGAGTTCAATCTTGGTTTCATCAGACCAGAGAGTCTTGTTTAGGTGACTTTTAGCAAGCTCCAAGTGGGCTGTCATGTGCCTTTTACTGAGGAGTGGCTTCTGTCTGGCCACTACCATACAGGCCTGATTGGTGGAGTGCTGCAGAGATGGTTGTCCTTCTGGAAGGTTCTCCCACCTCCACAGAGGAACTCTGGAGATCTGTCAGATTGACCATCTTGGTCGCCTCCCTGACCAAGGCCCTTCTACCCTGATGGCTCAGTTTGGCCGGGTGGCCAGCTCTGTAGTCTTGGTAGTTCCAAACTTCTTCCATTTAAGAATGATGGAGGCCACTGTGTGCTTGGGGACTTTCAATGCTGCATACATTTTTTGTACCCTTCTCCAGATCTGTGCCTCTCCACAACCCTGTCTCGAAGCTCTACGGACAATTCCTTCAACCTCATGGCTTGGTTTTTGCTCTGACATGCATTGTCAACTGTGGGGCCAATCAAGTTGTAGAAACATCTCAAGGTTGATCAATGCAAACTGGATGCACCTGACCTCAATTTCGAGTCTCATAGCAAAGGGTCTGAATACTTTTGTAAATAAGGTATTTTTGTTTTACATTTTTTATACATTTGTAAAAATATCTAAAATTCTGTTTTTGCGTTGTCATTATGGGGTTTTGTTTGTAGATTGAGGATTTTTTTATTCAATCAATTTTAGAAAAAGGCTGTAACGTATTTGTTACTTTTATTTCTTATTTTTCTTAACTACATTGTTGGTTAAGGGCTTGTAAGTAAGCATTTCACAGTGAGGTCAACACCTGTTGTATTCGGTGCATTTAACAAATAAAATTGGATTTGATTTGGATCAAAATGTTGAAAAACCGAAGGGGTCTGAATACCTTCCGAAAGCATTGTACAGTGGGACAAAAAAGTATTTAGTCATCCACCAATTGTGCAAGTTCTCCCACTTAAAAAGATGAGAGAGGCCTGTAATTATCATAGGTACACTTCAATTATGACAGACAAAATGAGAATAAAAAATCCAGAAAATCGCATTGTAGGATTTTTAATGAATTTATTTGCAAATTATGGTGGAAAATAAGTATTTGGTCAATAACAAAAGTTTATCTCAATACTTTGTTACATACCCTTTGTTGGCAATGACAGAGGTCAAACGTTTTCTGTAAGTCTTCACAAGGTTTTCACACACTGTTGCTGGTATTTCGGCCCATTCTTCCATGCAGATCTCCTCTAGAGCAGTGATGTTTTGGGGCTGTTGCTGGGCAACACGGACTTTCAACTCCCTCCAAATATTTTCTATGGGGTTGAGATCTGGAGACTGGCTAGGCCACTCCAGGACCTTGAAATGCTAGTTACGAAGCCACTCCTTCGTTACCCGGGCGGTGTGTTTGGGATAATTGTCATGCTGAAAGACCCAGCCACGTTTCATCTTCAATGCCCTTGCTGATGGAAGGAGGTTTACACTCAAAATCTCACGATACATGGCCCCATTCATTCTTTCCTTTACACGGATCAGTCATCCTGGTCCCTTTGCAGAAAAACAGCCTCAAAGCATGATGTTTCCAACCCCATGCTTCACAGTAGGTATGGTGTTCTTTGGATGCAACTCAGCATTCTTTGTCCTCCAAACACGACGAGTTGAGATTTTACCAAAAAGTTATATTTTGGTTTCATCTGACCATATGACATTCTCCCAATCTTCTTCTGGATCATCCAAATGCTCTCTAGCAAACTTCAGACGGGCCTGGACATGTACTGACTTAAACAGGGGGACACGTCTGGCACTGCAGGATTTGAGTCCCTGGCGCCATAGTGTGTTACTGATGGTAGGCTTTGTTACTTTGGTCCCAGCTCTCTGCAGGTCATTCACTAGGTCCCCGCTGTGGTTCTGGGATTTTTGCTCACCGTTCTTGTGATCATTTTGACCCCACAGGGTGAGATCTTGCATGGAGCCCCAAATCGAGGGAGATTATCAGTGGTCTTGTATGTCTTCCATTTCCTAATAATTGCTCCCACAGTTGATTTTTTCAAACCAAGCTGCTTACCTATTGCAAATTCAGTCTTCCCAGCCTGGTGCAGGTCTACAATTTTGTTTCTGGTGTCCTTTGACAGCTCTTTGGTCTTGGCCATAGTGGAGTTTGGAGTGTGACTGTTTAAGGTTGTGGACAGGTGTCTTTTATACTGATAACAAGTTCAAAAAGGTGCCATTAATACAGGTAACGAGTGGAGGACAAAGGAGCCTCTTAAAGAAGAAGTTACAGGTCTGTGAGAGCCAGAAATCTTGCTTGTTTGTAGGTGACCAAATACTTATTTTCCACCATAATTTGCTAATAAATTCATTCAAAATCCTACAATGTGATTTTCTGGATTTTCTTTTCTAATTTTGTCTGTCATAGTTGAAGTGTACCTATGATGAAAATTACAGGCCTCTCTCATCTTTTCAAGTGGGAGAACTTGTACAATTGTTGGCTGACTAAATACTTTTTTGCCCTACTGTATATACAAAAGTATGTGGAAAACCCTTCAAATGAGTTGATTTGGCTATTTCAGCCACACCCGTTCCTGACAGGTGTATACAATCGAGCACAGAGCCATGCAATCTCCATAGACCACTGGTTCTCAATCCTGGTCCTGGGGACATTTTTGTTTTTGCCCTAGCACTACACAGCTGATTCAAGTTATCAACTCATCATGAGGGTTTGATTATTTGAATCAGGTTTGTAGTGCTAAAGCAAAAATACAAATGTGCACCCCTTTGGGCCCCCAGGACCAGGATTGAGAACCACTGCCATAGACAAACATCGGCAATAGAATGGCCTTGCTGAAGAGCTCAGTGACTTTCAACGTGGCACCATCATAGGATGCCAACTTTCCAACAAGTCAGTTCGTCAAATTTCTGCCAGAGCTGCCCCGGTCAACTGTAAGTGCTGTTATTGTGGAGTGGAATGGCTAGGAGCAACAACGGCTCAGCCGTGAAGTGATAGGCCACACAAGTTCACAGAACGGGACCGTCGAATGATGCAGCGTGTAAAATCGACTGTCTTCGGTTGCAACACCCACTACCAAGTTCCAAACTGCCTCTGGAAGCAACGTTAGCACAAGAACTGTTAGTTGGTCACTTCATGAAATGGGTTTCCATGGCCGAGCAGCCACACACAAGCCTAAGATCACCATGCCCAATACCAAGCATTGGCTGGAGTGGTGTAAAGCTCGCCGCCATTGGACTCTGGAGCAGTGGAAATGCATTCTCTGCAGTAATTAATCACGCATCACCATCTGGCAGTCCAACGGACGAATCTGGGTTTGGTGGATGCCAGCACCAAAATGTAAAGTTTGGTGGAGGAGGAATAATGGTCTGGGGATGTTTTTCATGGATCTGGCTAGGCCCCTTAGTTCTAGTGAAGAGAAATGTTAATGCTACAGCATACAATGACATTCTTAATGATTCTGTGCTTCCAACTTTGTGGCAATAGTTTGGGGAAGGCCCTTTCCTGTTTCAGCATGACAATGCCCTTGTGCACAAAGCGAGGTCCATACAGAAATGTTTTGTCGAGATCGGTGTGGAAGAACTTGACTGGGCTGCAACGAGCCTTGACCGCAACCCCTTCGAACACCTTTGGGATGAATTGGAACACAGACTGTGAGCCCGGCCTAATCACCCAATATCAGTACCCGACCTCACTAATGCTCTTATGACTGACTGGAAACTGCAGCAATGTTCCAACATCTAGTAGAAAGCCTTTCTAGAAGATTGTAGGCTGTTATAGCAGCAAAGGGGGGACCAACTCAATATTAATGCCTATGATTTTAAATGAGATGTTCGACAAGCAGGTGTCCACATACTTTTGGTCATGTAGTGTATAAATAAAGCAGTCAGGCCTTGTCCAGGTTGAACTGCACCTAGATCAGTAGGTGAACCATATCACATGTAATGTCTGCTCTAGAATAAACTGATCCTAGATCAGTAGGGGAACCTCAGACAACTTTCACAACAGGGGGAGAAAGATACTCCATGTTCCCTGGGGGGAGGGGAGAAAGCCTTAACTAATGTGAAGGAGGTGTCATGGCATGTTAAGATTTACTGGGCAACTATTTTCACGAGGACCCTGACCGTGCTGGAAAACCAGATATTTACTTAACCGAGTTTGCAGCAGGAGAGGGTTCACTTGAGCATGTTTCCATAGCTACATTTGCTTCACATTGTCAAAATTCCTACGATTTCAATTCTAGTTGAAGTCATCATGATAAAATGTATTTTCTGAACCCTACAGCCGGTCATTCCCAGCAGTTTTGGGGTAAAATGTGACAGGATCTCCGATTGTATCATGGACATTGACAATTGTGACTTCAACCACATTGTGGTTCAAAACCATCATTATCCAAAAACCTATTTGAACTGTAGGCTATATTTAACTTTATATGAGTGTCACGAACCGGCTCAAAGCCCGTAACAAAGGGAGACAACGTGGAGATAAGGAGTAACAAAAGATATATTTATTAACTAAAGCAACTAAGGAAAATATCCAATGGTGTGTGTAATCAGTAATCAGTAGTGTAAGTGAGTGTTTTACATGCATGAATGTGAGAATGCAGGGTGTTGAAAGGTGCCAACGCAAACAAACAAAAAGGCCACCAAGAACCACAACACAATCTACAAAGGTGTCTGCATGGAGAGAGTCTCTTCCATGAATGTGGAAGAGGTCTATTTATCCTGGGAGACACCTGGCCCAGGTGTTTCCCATGTAGCTGACGACCCTCCCAACTCCGCCCACCGGCATCCTAATAAGGAAACAAGAACAAAGAGAGAAGTGGGAGGGTCGTCACATGAGAAAATCTTGAAGTTGCAGAAAATTCTGCCGAAAAATGATCATTCATGTCTTTGCTGATGATAACACATTTGTGATATTCCAATCCCAGATCAACACCAATGGCTTTCTGGCAGTAGAAGAACCTAAGGTGGAGTCGGAGTACCTGGGAAAGATGCCTGCCAGCTTCGGAATGATAGCGATTTTCCTTGGAGATCTGGACAACAGCGACGGAGTGGGGAAGGTGTACTACCGGCAGGACAGCAGACCCTCCGTGCTTCTCCGCACCATTGACCACATCAGCCAGGCATTCCCTCAGGACGATGAGATCAAGCCCACCCACGCCTTAATCATCACATGGGAGAACGTGGCGGCGCACGGCGAGCATGGTCGAGGAGATGGGCTGGACAGAAAGGTAAGGAGAACCCTCATAGATTGGCCTAGATAGGGTCATATTAATTTTTATGTATTTTAAAATATGTCATTGGATATATTGAACTGTTGATAAACTTGTTTTAATGCAACGTTGATATGGATAGCATTTGAAATTATAATTTGACACCATTTTTTCTATCCACCTAATATGAAGTTGCCTAAAACCCATACATTGTACAATGTAGTTGCAGGTACAGCATAGTTAGAGTATTGTTACACATGGCTACATAGTCCTTCCAACTGTGTTTGCAGTGTTTATGGTGGGCTACATAGATTTTTTTTGTTACATATTTAGTTCACTCTCTCAAGCCAAACTCAAAGGTAGTGCACAAAATAGGTAATAGGGTGCTAGGACTCAGTGTCCCACTTCTATCTTTTCTTTCTACCATGTAGAGAAACACGTTCCAGCTGGTGGTGGCGTCTATGGCGTCCGCCTCCTATGCCATCTTGTTCTACCCCCGGGAGGGGCTGCAGTACATCTCCACGCCTGTGGCGGGACAGAGCGTACCAGTTCACACCGGTTTCAGCCAGGGCCTGGTTCAGGCCTGGTTCAGCTGGAGCAGCAGCCAGGGGCCCTACTACCGCATCACCACCGATGACGAGGCGTCCGTCAGACAGCTCTCCGAGTAAGTTGATTGGTTGGTGGGTGGGTGGGTGGGTTGGTTGGGTTGGTTGATTGGTTGATTGGTTGATTGGATGATTGATTGGATTTCTGTAGTACGCTTCCAGATGCTCCAAGAACTTTACATAGGCTTAGTAAGTGTTGTTCATAGAAAACTTGGTTAGGTTTCTGTCATTATGTTTTGAACTGGTATTTGCATAGTTACATCGCATTATGGTAATTATGTAATAATTACATATACCCTGACATATACATAAAACTTCTTCATCGAGGTAGGTGTCAAAATGATGCATTCTGTCTCCCGCTAGGGAGACCAACTCAGGCAGGCGTGGTGTGTGGGTGTACGAGATCGGCACCTCCCCGTTCTTCTCCTCCATCACCCCAGGCCTGGTCACCAACCTGTCCCCGGAGGAGGGCGTGGCAGTTGGGCAGGTGGAGCCGGTGTCAGAGTCTCCACCCAGAAACAATGGAGAAGAACAGGAGATTGAATTCCCTCCCTATGAGCACGAGGAGGAAGAGGAGACACCTGAGCCGGAGCTGCCCCCAACTGTCTACCCGGTCCAGTACCAGCCCAGATACCCTGTTGTCCCTGAGTCGCCCCAGCCCAGGTACCCTGAACCGGTCCAGACCAGCTACCCTGAGCCGGTCCAGACCAGCTACCCTGAGCCGGTCCAGACCAGCTACCCTGAACCGGTCCAGACCAGGTACCCTGAGACAGTCCAGACCAGATACCCTGAGCCGGTCCAGCCTGCCCAGCTGCAGCCACCCCGCTACCAGCCTCAAACCCCACAGGTGGTGGTCGTGGATGAAGATGATGCCCTTGATGTTGATGGTGACCCATGAAAGAAACAACACCAATTGAATCTGTGTCTGAAATAGAAAGAGTCAAGACTGCCATGACATAAACATTGGTTTAGTTTAGTTTATTAGGATCCCTGTTAGCTACTGCACATGCAGCAGCTACGCTTCCTGGGATCCATATAAAACATACAAATACATGACAAAGTACCAAACAGGTATAGACAAGAACAACATAAGATATTACATTAAATTCAAAAAATGTAACGAAATAAGTAAAAAATGGGAAAGACAAAAATACTATTTACACACTATTCATATTCATACAGTGCAGTTAAATGAGATGTTTAGAAAGAGGAGAGGCACTGTGATACATTTAAAAAAAAATTACAGCTCAGGTTTTGCCTGAGTAACCTCTGGAGGCAGAGCATTCTGAGCGACGCATTAAATCTGTTTTTGGTTTGGGTAACGTGATGAAACTCTGGTGGGGTATGTATAGTTCATTCGGAAAGTATTCAGACCCCTTGACTTTTTGCATATTTTGTTACATTACAGCCTTATTCTAAAATTGATGAAATTGTTTTTTCCCCTCATCAATCTACACAGAATACACCATTATGACAAAGCACAAACATGTTTTTAGACATTTTTGCACATTTATTTTAAAATATAAAACTGAAATATCACATTTACGTAAGTTTTCAGACCCTTTACTCAGTAGTTTGTTGAAGCACCTTTGGCTGTAATTACAGACTCCAGTCTTCTTGGGTATGACACTACAAGCTTGGCACACCTGTATTTGGGGAGTTTCTCCCATTCTTCTCTGCATATCCTCTCAAGCTCTGTCAGGTTGGATGGGAAGCGTCGCTGCACAGCTATTTTCCGGTCTTTGTAGAGATATTCATTCAAGGATGTTCAAAGACTTGTCCCAAAGCCACTTCTCCGTTGTCTTGGCTGTGTGCTTAGGGTTATTGTCCTGTTGGAAGATGAACCTTCGCCCCAGTCTGAGGTCCTGAGCACTCTGGAGCAAGGTTTTCATCGAGGATCTCTCAGTACTTTGCTCCGTTCATCTTTACCTCAGTCCCTGCCGCTGAATAACATCCCCACAGCATGATGCTGCTACCACCATGCTTCACCATAGGGATGGTGCCAGGTTTCCTTCAGACATTCCTACTTGACATTCAGACTAAAGAGTTCAATCTTGGTTTCATCAGACCAGAGAATCTTGTTTCTCATGGTCTGAAAGTCCTGTAGGTGCCCTTCGGTAATCTTCAAGAGGGATGTCATGTGCCTTTTTCTGAGGAGTGGCCAGCTTGGCCAGCTCTATGATGAGTCTTGTTGGTTCCAAACTTCTTCCATTTAAGAATGATGGAGGCCTCTATGTTCTTGGGGACCTTCAGTGCTGGAGACATTTTTTGGTACCCTTCCCCAGATCTGTGCCTCGTCACAATCCTGTCTTGGAGCTCTATTGGAGTGACAATTCCTTCGACCTCGTGGCTTGGTTTTTGCTCTGACATGCAGTGTCAACTGGTGTATCTTCTATTCCACTCCTATTCCCCAGGCACTATCATTTGTTGACTTCTGTAACCGTAAAATCCTTGGTTTCATGCATGTTAACATCAGAAGCCTCCTCCCTCAGTGTGTTTTATTCACTGCTTTAGCACATTCTGCCATCCCTGATGTCCTAGCCGTGTCTGAATCCTACCTTAGGAAGGCCACCAAAAATTCTGACCAATTACCACATTTTCCACCAAGATAGAACTGCCGAAGGTGGTGGAGTTGCAATCTACTGTAGAGATAGCCTGCAGAGTTCTGTCATGCTATTCAGGTCTGTGCCTAAACTGTTTGAGCTTCTACTTTTAAAAATCCACCTTTACAGAAATTAGTCTCTTACTGCTTGTTATAGACCCCCCTCAGGCCCCAGCGGTGCCCTGGACACCATATATGAATGAATTGCCCCCCATTTATCTTCAGAGTTTGTACTGTCAGGTGACCTAAACTGGGATATACCTTAACACCTCGGCCGTCCTACAATCTAAACTAGATGCCCTCATTCTCACACAAATGATCATGGAACCTACCAGGTACAACCCTAAATCCGTAAACATGGGCACCGCCATAGATATCATCCTGACCAACGTGCCCACTAAATACACCTCTGCTGTCTTGTACCAGGATCTCAGAGATCACTGCCTCATTGCCTGCGTCTATAATGGATCTGCGGTCAAACGACCACCCCTCATCGCTGTCAAACGCTCCCTAAAACCCTTCAGCGAGCAGGCCTTTCTAATCGACCTGGCCCGGGTATCCTGGAAGGATATTGACCTCATTCCATCAGTAGAGGTTGCCTGGTTATTCTTTAAAAGTGCTTTCCTCACCGTCTTAAATAAGCATGCTCCATTCAAAAAATGTAGAACTAAGAACAGCCCTTGGTTCACTTACTGTTACAGACCTATATCTATCCTACCCTGCCTTTCTAAAGTCTTCAAAAGCCAAGTTAACAAACAGATCACTGACCATTTCGAATCCGACCGTACCTTCTCCGCTATGCAATCTGGTTTCCGAGCTGGTCATGGGTGCACCTCAGCCACACTCAAGATCCTAAACAATATCATAACTGCCATCGATAAAAGACGATACTGTGCAGCCGTCTTCATCGACCTGGCCAAGGCTTTCCACTCTGTCAGTCACCACATTCTTATCGGCAGACTCAACAGCCTTGGTTTCTCAAATGACTGCCTCGCCTGGTTCACCAACTACTTCTCATATAGAGTTCAGTGTGTCAAATCGGAGGGCCTGTTGTCTGGACCTCTGGCAGTCTCTATGGGGGTGCCACAGGGTTCAATTCTCGGGCCAAGTCTTTTCTCTGTATACATCAATGATGTTGCTCTTGCTGCTGGTGATTCTCTGATCCACCTCTACGCAGACAACACCATTCTGTATACTTCTGGCCCTTCTTTTGACACTCTGTTAACAACCCTTCAGACGAGCTTCAATGCCATACAACACTCCACTTCCTTGGCCTCCAACTACTCTTAAATGCAAGTAAAACTAAATGCATGCTCTTCAACCAATTGCTGCCTGCGCCCGCCCGCCCGCCCGCCCGTCTGGCATCACTATTCTGGACAGTTCTGACTTAGAATATGTGGACAACTACAAATACCTATGTATCTGGTTAGACTGTAAACTCTCATTCCAGACTCACATTAAGCATCTCCAATCCATAATTAAATCTAGAATTGGCTTCCTATTTTGCAACAAAGCATCCTTCACTCATGCTGCCAAACATACCCTCGTAAATCCTGCTGATCCTTGACTTCGGCGATGTCTTTTACAAAATAGCCTCCAACACTCTATGCAGCAAATTGGATGTAGTTTATCACAGTGCCATCCGTTTCGTCACCAGAGCTCAATATACTACCCACCACTGCGAACTGTATGTTGTCGTTCGCTTCATATTCATCGCCAAACCCACTGGCTCCAGGTCGTCTATAAGTCTTTGCTAGGTTAAACCCCACCTTATCTCAGCTCACTGGTCACCATAGCAGCACCCACCCGTATCACGCGCTCCAGCAGGATTATTTCACTATACATTCCCAAAGCCAACTCCTTCTTTGGCCGCCTTTCCTTCCAGTTCTCTGCTGCTAATGACTGGGACGAATTGCAAAAATCACTGAAGCTGGAGTCTTATATCTCCCTCACTAACTTTAAGCATCAGCTGTCACAGCAGCTTACCGATCATTGCACCTGTACACAGCCCATCTGTAAATACCCCACTCAACTACCTCATCCCCATATTGTTATTTATTATTTTGCCTTTGCACCCCAGTATCTCTACTTGCAGATTCATCCTCTGCACATCTGTCACTCCAGTGTTTAATTGCTAAATTGTATTTATTTCGCCACTATGGCCTATTTATTGCCTTCCCTCCGTAATCGTACTACATTTGCACACACTGTGTATAGACCATTCTATTGTGTTATTTGACTGTACGTTTGTTTATCCGATGTGTAACTCTGTGTTGTTTGTGTCACACTGCTTTGCTTTATCTTGGCCAGGTCGCAGTTGTAAATGAGAACTTGTTCTCAACTGGCCTACCTGGTTAAATAAAGGTGAAAAAAAATATATATAGACAGTTGTGTGCCTTTCCAAATCCTATCCAATCAATTGAATTTACCACTGGTGTATACCAATCAAGTTTTAGAAACATCTCAAGGATGATCAATGGAAACAGGATGCACCTGAGCTCAATTTCTAGTCTCATAGCAAAAGGTCTGTATGCTTATGTAAATAAGGTATTTGTTTTTTTGTTTTTATAAATTTGCACAAATTTCTGAAAACCTGTTTTTGCTTTGTTGTTACGGGGTATTGCGTGTAGATTGATTTGCATATAATCAATTTTAGAATAATGCTGTTACGTAACAAAATATGGAAAAAGTCAAGGGGTCTGAATACTTTCCTTTTTACTTCTGTTTGAAGTGTATGCAAATAGATTATACAATTGGTTAGGCATTTTCAACACACACGTTTCTTAAAAAGACTAGAAGAGAAGAAGTACGTTTCTCCTCAACCCTCAACCATGATAGACTATCATGCATATTGTTGATGTTATTGTTGATCTTTGGCCATGCTTCTTTGTTTAACCGGCCTACTAAAGTATTTTGTAGCAAACAAGAGCTCCAATGAAATTACAATCTTAGAAAAAAAGGGTTCCAAAATGGTTATTTCACTGTCCCCATAGGAGAAACCTTATTGATTCTAGGTAAAACTATTTTTGGTTCCAGCTAGAACCCTTTTGGGTTCCATGTAGGGTTCTTCAAAGGTTTCTCCAATGGGGACAGCTGGATAACCTTTTTAGGTTCTTGACGGCACCTTTTTTTTCTAAAATTGTATTTTTTCTAAGAATGTGGTTTGTCTTCTTTTCGGCAGTGTTTGCGTACAGTTCTGAGACATGCGCCAGTAACAGGCAGAAGTGCTCGTCCTTTGCTGACTGTAAGGACTACACCAATGGCTACTGCTGCCACTGTAGGCCTGGTTTCTATGGCAACGGCAAGGATTGTGTGGCTGAAGGTAGGAGTAACCCCATACCCAAAGTACATACAGTATCTGTGTAGTAAGGGTTAGGGCTATCCTGCTACCTTTCGTTAATGAAACATGTGAAATAAAGTTTTAGAATTATTCAAAATTTCATAATGAAATTGAAAACCTGAATGCTTGACACACAGTCCCACATCAGTTACATTTGAACTTATATTAATTTAAATTGAATTATTTAACTTAATTTCCTTACATTCCACACCCAGGTAAGCCCCAGCGGATGAACGGCAAAGTGAGCGGCCGGGTGTTCGTGGGCAACTCGCCCTCGCCACTGGAGTTTTACAACAATGACCTGCACTCGTATGTGGTGGCCAACGATGGGCGCGCCTACGTGGCCATCAGCACCATCCCGGCCGGCTTGGGACCCTCCCTGCAGCCCCTCTCTTCCCTGGGAGGGGTCATCGGCTGGGCCTTCGCTCTGGAGCAGCCCGGCTATGAGAACGGCTTCAGCATCATCGGTAAGAACTGGTTCGCCTATTATCTTGCACATTGTTGTGTCATTAAGAGTTGTTTTAAGGTAAGAGCTGACATTGGGTGAATCACGAAAGTGATTCCTCGCTTCCTTGATTCATAGCGTCTTTCTCAAGACTTCCTTGCCCTGGAGAATGTCCATGAGAAGGGAACTCTGATCTTCTGCTTCAATGCGTTTGGAGAAAGAGGCGACGAATCATCAAGGAAAAACAGTTGAGAAAGTGCCATAGTGTCATTAAAAAGGCAGAAGGTGATTTGAATACATTAGGCTTTTCTAATGTGAATAGGGTCGCATTTGGTTTTGCTTCTCCTTCCATTGTTGCAAAGGCACCTGGGGCTTGGAACTTTGTTTGCTGTGGTCTAATGAGATGTCTTTCAAAGACAGGTGTGAATGACCGCTGTGGGATTTCTGCTTAGATCAACATTTATTCAAGTTAAGTTTGATTAGTTAGATTTATTTGCTCTCTTTGAATGACAGATTTTTTTGTGTATGTCCAAAATCTGGCTCACATACTATTTACCTAAATTGCATACTGTGTACTAATAGTAGTACACACTGTTAAGAATGTACTGTTTAGTAAAAACGAATGCAGTAAGCAACAGATATCAGCATACTAGGCTCATCCATACTGAGAATGTGTCATCTAATGCACAAGTGCGTTGATTCCTGCCATTCGCTCATTTTGGTAGAGCACGTCCCCTCAGGTGATATTCAGCTATTGTCAAACACACGTTGGTCTCGAAAGACGATTCTATTCCTCACTAGTGTGTAGCGAATTCTACAAGATTAAAAGCCGAAATGTGTATGACGTCCTGGCATTTAAAGCATACAACATTTTGGACATTTCACATACATTATTTTTTCTTCTATACATTATTTTTTCCCCCTACTGTTTAGAACGCAAGTAAGGGTATTCGGACACTGCCAATCTCCTTGCTCAGGGAAAGTACATGCTCTACTGGCCATTTGAGTGGTATACGTGGAAGTTTAAGTGAATTGTGCCAAGTGATTAGGACTATCTTTCTCTTTTTGATACATTCCTCAACAAGTTGAACTCCACTTTAGTCTTCCACTTGGACGTTTAAAAAAACGTAACCTCTATTTAACAAGGCATGTCAGTTAAGAACAAATTCTTATTTACAATGACAGCCTACCCCGGCCAAACCTGGACGACGATGGGCTAATTGTGCGCCGCCCTATGGGACTCCCAATCATGGCCAGATGCAGTGCCTTAGACCGCTGGCACCACTCGTGAGCCCATGATTTGTTGGTAGAGCGATGATGGGTAAAATTATGGGGAATTTGTTCTGTGTTCCCGTTTTCTGTGCATTTTTCTGCTTTTCGGGCCTCAAAATGTTGCTCCAGCTCATTGCTTCCAGCGGACTTCGCATCTTTCAAAATGTTGCCCTTTGATGTGTAATGTTGTTGGCTCCAGGGAGAACCAAAAGTGGGGGGATACACTCAAGGGAATGGGTGAGGATGCAGAATTAAGTTGCCCCTAAATGCTGATCTTCAGTACGGCTAGGTTTTGTGTTTCATCACATAATGGTTGACCTTTTGGGTAAGGCAAGACGATCCTACATTTGTGCTCAGGAGCTGAAGAGAACCTACGAGAACCTCACTTTCCTTCTCCCACCACCATCTCTGCTCACACGCACACAAACACCCTTCAACCCCACAACCATCCTCAACCGTTCCCCCCCTTCCCCAGGTGGCGTGTTCTCCAGGCAGGCCGAGGTGACCTTCTTACCGGGCAACGAGAGGCTGACCATCAAGCAGGAGTTCAAGGGTGTCGACGAGCACGACCACCTGGTGGTGAGCACCGAGCTGGAGGGCCGTCTCCCTGAGGTCCCACACGGCTCCACTGTCCAGATCGACCCATACAAGGAGCTCTACCAGTATGGCAGTAACCGTAAGTCATAACCACACTAATATAACATGGAATGCAGTCAATTCCATTTCAATTGAGTCAATTCACAAAAATGATTTTGATCTCCTGAATTGAGTAACCCCAAACCTGGAACTCAACACTGTCACAGTTTGTAATACATCTAATCACATAAGAAAGTTCAGCATTAATCCCAATGTTGTTATTAATACAATTGCTCTTACGTGCGACCAGATAGTAGTCTATCTTATTCTTTTCATGAGACACATAGTCTTAAACACTTTTGGCAGCAATTACAGCTGTGAGTCTTCTTGGGTAAATTCTCTAAGAGCTCTGCACACCTGGATTGCGCAATATTTGCCCATTATTCTTTTAAAAATTCTTCAAGCTCTTTCAAGGTGTCATATTCAAGTCTTGCCATAGATTTTCAAGCAGATTTAAGTCAAAACTGTAACTTGGTAAAGCAACTCCAGTGTAGACTTGGCCTTGTGTTTTAGGTTGTCCTTCTGAAAGGGGAATTCCTCTCCCAGTGTTTGTTGGAAAGCAGAATGAACCAGGTTTTCCTTAAGGATTTTGCCTGTGATTATCTCCATCCTGTTTCTATTTATCCTGAAAAGGTCCCAGTCTTTGCCTCAAGAATACCCATACCATGATGCAACCATCACAATGCCTGACAATAAGGAGGCAATTACTCAGTGATGTGTTGTGTTGGATTAGCCCCAAACACAAGACTTTCAATTTAGACCAAAAAGTATATTCCTTTGCGTGCTGTTATTGCAGTAGTATTTTCTTGCCTGGTTGCATACAGAATACACGTTTTGGACTATTCTGTATATATTCTGCACATTTTTATTCTTAATTTAGGTCATTATTGTGGAGTCACTACAATGTTGTTGCTCCATCCTCAGTTCTATCCCATCACAGCCATTTAAAATCACCAATGGCCTCATGGTGAAATCACTGAGCTGTTTCCTTCCTGTCCTGCAGCTCAGTTCAGAAGAATAACTGTATCTTTGATGTGCCTGGGTGGTTCAATACATCATCCACAGCATACTTATTACTAGCCAATGCTTAAAGAGATATTCATTGTCTGACTTGTTGTTGTTACCAATCTACCAATGGAAAAGATCTTTGTGGTTGAAATTCAACACTTGACTGAGGGACCTTACAGATATTGTATATATGGGGGAGAGAGGAAGGGGTAGTCATAAAATATTAATGTCAACCCTTATTATTTCACACAATGTGATTTGTTAAGCGAAATTTGACTCCTGAAATAATTTAGGCTTGGCTGAACAAAAGGGGTGAATTATTATGGAACAACTGTATTCATTTGACTTTTTTTTCTTTTCACTTTGACATTATGGACTATTTGGTTTAGATCAATGACAAAAAATCCAAATGAAATCTATTTCAATCAAATCAAAATCCAATCCAACTTCGTAACGCAACAAAATGTGGGACAAAAAAGCCAAGGGGATGAATACTTATGATACCAACTGTATATGGATGTTCAATGTAGCAACGTTCCACTTCTTCAAATTCTCTTCAGGGATCACCTCCTCCTCCAACCGCGACTACACCGTGAGCCTACTGGACGGCAGCGTCCAGACCAAGACCTACCAGTGGCGTCAGACCATCACCTACCAGAGCTGTCCCAATGACGAGGCGGTCAGGGCCGTGCAACCTACCCAGCAGCTCAGCGTCGACCAGATCTTCGTCATGTACGACTCGGGCAACCAGCTGATCCGCTACGCTATGAGCAACAAGATCGGCTCCATCCACGGTGAGTAGAACCCCTTGTGTTACAGCTAACTATAATGTTATTCTAACCTTGTGTTTACGCTCTGCTAGTTGTGTTCACATTCTTCTAACGTTCCGCTAATGTTCTGCTAGTTGTGTTAGTCTTCTGTTAATATTCTGCTAATGTTCTGCTAACCATCTGCTAACAGGATTGGGCCCATCCTCAGTGAGTATAGCCTTTCATGTAAATACTGATAATCTTCAGCTAACGTTGGGCTTATGTTCTGCTATATTTCTGCTAACTTTCCCGCTACATCTGGCTTATCCGCTATGTTTGGCTGGATGTGGCTGTAAGACAGACACCTGATGCTTAAATTTAAATGGTGGTGGAAACCCTGCGTGGATTTGCAACAAGATCATATGATCGATGTTAATAATGACAGGCAAACAGGAGTACCAAGAAGGACAATCAAGGCAAAATAACATTGTTGTGGAAGGAATCCCAGTCTCCACACAAGACCTGGACGGAATCTGAGGAGAAAGTGAGAAAAATGATCGCTGAAAAGCTGCAGCTAGATCATAAGAAGATTGAGGTGTCAAGTTCTTCCACACAGACAAAACATTTCTGTATGGACCTCGCTTTGTGCAAGAGGGCATTGTTATGCTGAAACAGGAAAGGGCCTTCCGCAAACTGTTGCCACAAAGTTGGAAGTACAGAATTGTCTCGGTCATTGTATGTGGTAGCATTAATATTTCACTTCACTGGAACTAAGGGGCCTTGCCCGAACCATGAAATACAGCCCCTGACCATTATTTCTCCTCCACCAAAATGTACAATTGGCACTATCCATTCAGGCAGGTAGCGTTCTCCTTCTCCTGACACAGATTTGTCTGTCG
Organism: Oncorhynchus keta; assembly: GCF_023373465.1. NCBI lineage: Eukaryota > Metazoa > Chordata > Actinopteri > Salmoniformes > Salmonidae > Oncorhynchus > Oncorhynchus keta. Next base: position 62,215,013 of record NC_068430.1, on the reverse strand, counting down.
GACTGCCAGATGGTGAAGCATGATTCATCACTCCAGATAACGCATTTCCACTGCTCCAGAGTCCAATGGCGGCGAGTTTTACACCACTCTAGCCAATGCCTGGCATTGCGCATGGTGATCTTAGGCTTGTGTGCGGCTGCTCGGCCATGGAAATCCATTTCATGAAGCTCCCGAAGAACAGTTATTGTTCTGACGTTGCCTCCAGAGGCAGTTTGGAACTTGGTAGTGAGTGTTGCAACCGAGGACAGGCGATTTTTAAGCAGTACCCGCTTCAGCACTTGGCGGTCCCATTCTGTGAGCTTGTGTGGCCTACCACTTCACAACTGAGCCGTTGTTAATGCTAGACATTTACTCTTCACAATAACAGCACGTACAGTTCACCGGGGCAGCTCTAGCAGGGCAGAAATTTGACAAACTGACTTGTTGGAAAGGTGGTATCCTTTGACGGTGCCACGTTGAAAGTCTGGTTTTGCTGAAATAGCTGAATCAACTCATTTGAAGGGGTGTCCACATACTTTTGGATATATAGTGTTTGTTAGCCATCACTGAGACTCACTTAGATAATTAATTTGACAACAGAGCAGTAGCATTACAGGGATATAACATCCCAAAAAAGACAGGAATAAATCCGGGGGAGGTGTCTCTGTATACAATGCATTCGGAAAGTATTCAGACCCCTTCCCCCTTTTCACGTTTTCTTACGTTACAGCCTTATTCTAAAATAGATTAAAATACATTTTCCCCCTCATCAATCTACATACAATACCCAATAATGACGAAGTGAAAACAGGTTTTTAGAAATGTTTAAATGTATTGAAACACCAAAACAGAAATACCTTACATAAGTATTTGCTATTTACAGACCCTTTGCTATGAGACTCAAAATTGAGCTCAGGTGCATTCTGTTTCCATTGATTATCCTTGAGATTGCATATGATTTGTGGAGATGGGAGAACCTTCCAGAAGGACAAGCATCTCTGCAGCACTCCACCAATCAGGCCTTTATTTCATAGTGGCCAGATGGAAGCCACTTCTCAGTAAAAGGCACATGACAGGCCGCTTGGAGCTTGCCAAAAGGGACCTAAAGGACTTTCGGACCATGAGAAACAAGATTCCCAGGTCTGATGAAACCAAGCTTGAACTCTTTGGCCTGAATGCCAAGCGTCACGCCTGGAGGAAACCTGGCACCATCCTTACGGTGAAGCACGTGGTGGCAGCATCATGTTGTGGGGATGTTTTTCAGCGGCAGGGACTGGGCAACTAGTCAGGATCGAGGGAAAGGTGAACGGAGCCAAGTACAGAGAGATCCTTCTCCAAGCACTCAGGGCCTCGGACTGGGGTGAATGTTCACCTTCCAACAGGACAACGACCCTAAGCACACAGCCAAGACAATGCAGGAGTGGCTTCAGGACAAATCTCTGAATATCTTTGAGTGGCCCAGCCAGAGTCCGGATTTAAACATGATCAAATATCACTGGAGAGACCTGAAAATAACTGCAGTCATCCAACCTGACAGAGCTTGAGGGATCTGCAGAGAAGAATGGGAGAAACTCCCCAAATATAGGTGTGCCAAGCTTGTAGCGCCATACCCAAGAAGTCTCAAGGCTGTAATCGCTGAGAAGAGTGTGTCAACAAAGTACTGGGTCTGAATACTTATGTAAATGTGATATTTCAGATGTTCATTTTTAATACATTTGTATAAAAAAATCTAAAAACCTCTTTTTGCTTTGACATTATGGGGTATTGTGGTTAGACTGATGAGGGATAAACCCCCCAAAAAAATCTATAATAAGGCTGTAACGTAACATGTGGAAAAAGTCAAGGGGTCTGAATACTTTCCAAATGCACTGTATGTTCAGAGCCAAATTCCAGTGAAGCTCAGAGATCATACCTTGCCAACGGTTGTTCCAGTGTTGTGGTTTCAGGTTCATCTGCCTCATCTAAAGCCTTCTTTTGTGGTGCTGCTACTGGCCACCAAGTGCTAACATTCATTATCCGGATAATATATGTGCAATGCTTGATAGTGTATATGATGTTAACAGAGAGGCCTATTTTCCGGGTGACCTAAAAATATAGGTTTTCATCAAGTTGTCCCGCTCAAGAAGAAACTGCTTACTGTAACCAATGCCTATAATCTGCTTCAGGTTATTAATCAAGCTACAAACAGTACAGGAACTACTGTATATCATCCACGTGTATTGATTATATTTTTTGTAATGCTGCAGAACTTTGTTCTATAGGTGCATCCACACCCATTGGATGTAGTGACCACAATAGAATAGCTGCATCCAGAAAAGCTAAGGTTCCAAAGGCAGGGCCTAAAATAGTGTTTAAGAGATCATACAACAATTTTTGTAGTGATTCCTATGCTGAAGATGTAAAGAAGATTGATTGGTCAAATGTGTGTAGTGGGGAGCATCCACACGCTGTAATACATTTCTGAAATTGCCCCTTCCAGTTATTGATAAACATGCACCTATTAAGAAACGGACTGTTAGAACTGCTGAGACGCCGTGGATCGATGAGGAAGTGAAAAAAAGAGTGGAGTGGCTAATGTGTCTTGCTGTACACCTGATTGGCAAACCTACTGTAAATTGAGAAATGGTGTGACTAAACTAAACAAAAAGAAGAAGAAACTGTATTATGAAACTACGATAAAATATATAAAATATAATGGAAAAAAGCTTTGTAGAGCATTAGATTCAATTATGGGCAGAAAGACTAATTCAACACCGTCTTTTATTGAATCAGATAGCTCATTCGTCATGAAACCCTGTGATGTGGCTAATTATTTCAACAACTACTTCATTGGCAAAGTGGGCAAATTCAGGCATTAAACTCCAAAAACAAACTGTGAGCCATCATATTCAAGCACAAAATACTGAATTATGAAAGAAAAGCAAGGTTCATTTAAACGTCATAAAGTTAGTGTGGAAGAGGTGAAAAAAATGGAGAAACCACCTGTTATTGACAACTTGGATGGAAAGCTCCTGGGGATAGTAACGGAATATGTTTGCCGCTCCTATGTCTCATATCTTCGATATGAGCTTGGAGAAATAAAAAAAATCTAAAATCTCAGACCTGAAGGGAAGCTAAAGTCATTGCGCTAAAGCGCTCTTTTCTGGTTCTAATAGCAGATCAATAAGTCTACTGCTGGCTTGAGAAAACGTTTGGAAAGAATTGTGTTTGACCAGATACAATGTTATTACTTCATGAACAAATTAACAACAGACTTGCCTAGAGAGAAGGGCATTCTGCACATACTGCACTAATACAAATGGCTGAAAGAAATGGATAATAAACAGACGGTGGAAGCTGTACTGTTAGATTGCAGTGCAGCCTTTTGATATTGACCCTAATCTGTTAGCGGAAAAATGTATGTGTTATGGCTTTACACGCATATCATGAATTAAAAGCTATCTATCTAATAGAACACAGAGGGATTTCTTCAATGGAAGCCTCTCTAACGTAATACATGTAGTGTGAAATTCCGCAAGCCCGTTACTGTTTTCTAGCCTCAAACAAAGCCTGTGTGTCTATGTATGATGAGTGTTCAACCCTATACACATCAGCGGCCACAGCTAGCGAAATCACCGCAACTCTGACTCTGGGGAAGTAGATTAAGGGCCTCATTGCCGAAATCCCGAAGTATCCCTTTAAGCTCTAGACCTAAGATGGACCTGGTTATGAAAAATGTGACTATAGAACAAGTTGAGGAAACTATACTTCCTGGTGTCACCGTAGACTGTGAATGGTCATGGTCGAGGTATATTGATTCAATTCATCTCAAAGGAGATGCTCAGCATTCTTAACACCACAACTGGCCGAACAAGTCATACGGGCTGCAGTTGGATCATATCTTGTCTACTTCCTAGTAATATGGTCAGGTGCTGCAGAGAAAGACATAATAAAGCTAAATCTGGCTCAAAACAGAACAGCACGTCTTGCCCTGCAATGTTCCAAGATATCTAATGTCAACAAAATTCATGTTGGCCTTTCCTGGCCCGAAGTACAGGAGACATTGTCTGCATCACTTCTCAATTTTGTTAGAAATATTAAGGTGTTAAAAACTCCAAACCGTCTATTCAATCCACTGACACACAGCTCTGACAGACATTCATATGCCACAAGGCATGCAACTAAGGGTATCTTCATAGTCCCTAAAGCCCCAAAAGATGAATGTCAATGATAGTATGGAACTCCCTGCCGTCTCAAATCACTCAATCAAGCAACAGTAGTTTAATTTTTTAATTTTTTATTAAGCAACACATCACAGCACAATGCCTCTGACCTAAATAGCTGTAGCATCTCCCTCCCGAGCACATCTGGCAGTCAAGTTAAGGATAAAGATAAGATGTGCCCTTGGCATCAGGATATCAAGAACTGCTCCGAGAAAGCAATTGTAAGCAAAGCCCCGGTACAGTAAGGACTTAGTGGTCTGGTCAGCTTACTGATGTTAGTGAGAAGAGCAAAGTTTACGAAAGTGTATTTTGTTTTGTGACTGGTGGATGCTGCTGTGTGTGAGTGTGGTGTGGGGAATGACAATGGAAATTCAAAAACAAGTTCATGAGAACCAGGAGGAAACTCCATAAGAGAATCGGACGTAACTCTGTATCAAGGGGACTTTATTAATTTTATGAATAAGTCCGAAAGCCACGCACTGTACATGAATTAGCTAACCCTTTACGGGCAGATAGATTGTAACACGGCAAATGTTTGGTTTAGCTCATTTCAATAGACTAGACGGGGACAAGGACATATGTGAAGCCCATCTGATGATAATGACGACTGTTCAATTTATTGAACGGAGTGGAGTGTTGGATCTCTAAAAAGTCCACATATGTAGCTAAAGGATTACATTTAAACTTGCACTTGCATTCAGTAGCATCTATGAATCGCAATATGATTATGAAACATATTGACGTCAAACGGGAAAACCAAAGACGCCGGTTCCTAATGTTGTGAGATTCTTGCTGGTGTTTCCAGAACAGCTGGTTCTAAGAGATTCGGATTCAGGACCTGCGATTGTAACAGTATACATTTTCCCAACAGATTCCTCTGTCTCTACTCGTACGTGTGTCTTCTTTAGACATCTGGGGGATGTTGTTACCACTCATTTGTTGTCTCAATGGACCATCGTATTACATACATTTCGCTTCAAGAGCGTTTGAATTCCTGACTATACACAGTATGGAATGTCGAGCCAAATTAATAGTAATTATCTGTAGTGTAACATTATCCGTAGGTAAACCAAAAACCTAGTGTTGTTGTATTTCCTCAGCTGGCCTTTCTAAGACACCCAAATCCTTGACAGGGTAAAGGTTAGCGGATAAGGTAAACAAGGGGCTGTGCTTCAGTTCACACAAGGTTATTTACTGCAGGTAGGAGGTGTAAGAAGAAGGGGAGGGGGGGGGGTAAAGAAACCGGGAGAGGGGTAAAGGTACATAGGGGATGGCCGGGGGTGGCGATCAGGGGGCCGGGGGTAGGTTATGCAAGCAAACTTGACTCAGCTGGAGTTTATTGGCAAAAGTGGAACATCTGTGCCGAGTTTCCTGTGAGGACGCAATGGGGTCTGGAGGAGCAGGGACTTCAAACGTGCACCCCCTCCCCCCAATAAGCAGCTGTCTGATAAGCAGTCGGCGCATCTAACAGCCAGGAGAGGTGTCTTACATGCCTGTGTGTACAAAACTGAGACGTGTGTGTGTGTTTGATGTCACTACATCTTGTCCAGCTATTCCACAGCGTAAGCCATTTCCAACAATAACTAACGTGTGGGTTACTGGGAATCGATTCATTTCAGGTTGTAGTACTATACTGTGGCTTTTCAGACTGAAGTATCCAAAGACTGAAGTAACTCCAAAGTAGAACTCCCCTGATCCCTTGTTTTACAAAATCCATCATCTGAAAACAGCCACACAAAAGCCTTACTGAAGGACTATATGTAGCCTATAAGTGAATTGCAACCAATTAGTCCATTCCATGTTTACTGCAACTATTTCACTTAAATTCTAGCTATAACATCAGAACGATCCCTGAACTAGGCATTGATGGCATCACCCACCAACACGGAACCCACTGCTACCCCTCAAGAGAACAGACTTTTGTTTTGATTGACAGGTGGCCCACCAGAGCAGAACCCATGTTTCACCGGCAGACACGGCTGCGACACCAACGCCGCCTGCAGACCCGGAGAAGGTGTCCAGTTCACCTGCAAGTGTTCCACTGGTTTCACTGGGGACGGACGTCAATGCTATGGTAGGGGCCCTGTACACAATACATATCAGCTTAAACCTACACCAGCTGATGCATAAGGGACATGGGGAATAGTCTTGAAGTTTGGGTTATACTTTTTTTTACCTATTTACCTGGTATTAAAGAATGCACGGTAATAACTTTATTACATTGTTATTATCTAATAAACTTATCGGTTTCATGGGGCTTCTTTGAACTAAAGACTACTTGGCACCATTTAGTGGTGACCAATTTCCTTAAATGATTTCAATAGCAAAGCATACCAATTGTAGCAATTTTTTGAGTAAATACTAGCTGCAATAGGACTAAAAGTGAAGTTGCCCGAGATATTGATCTTCGGTCAGTTTAGCAATTTCCCCACTGAGGATTGGGGTGAAAACAGCTCATTACATTTCATTTGACTGATCTTCATAAAATAGGTAATATTGGTAAGATGGCATCTTCATAGCAGTGGTCATGATATTACATTTAGCTTATTGTGTACTTTCTAAGAACTCAGACGCTTTACATCAGTAAAGGGCAAGACCGCACAAAGAGAGAAACAAGTATTACAGGACTGAGAGACTGTAGCACAGGAAAACAAGCAATGTCATCAGGAATACCCCATCACTAATAATTCATATTATTAATATACTGTAATGTACAGTATATTGCTACATAAACTACAAATGACACAAATGATCACATTAAATCGTGTATTACAAATATGCAATGAAATAATGTAAGTATTATTATGGCTGTTGATATGACTTGCGGTAAACATGAATCTGGTGCAACAGAATTGCCCTCGGGACAAATAAAGTTGTTTTGAATTGGATGGAGTTAAGTTGAATTGATTTGAATATGCTCATTTTGTAGACATTGACGAGTGCAGAGAGACACCCGAGATCTGTGGTTCTCACGCCATATGCAACAACCAACCGGGAACATTTCGCTGCGAGTGTGTGGACGGTTTCCAGTTCGCCAGCAATGGCAAGACCTGTGTCGGTATGTAGTGCTGAAAAAGTGTGTTTGCAGCTGTGTTGGTCTTTGCTTGCATGGCCCCCAAAACAACTGTTGTAGTTCACACAACTTAATACACACTTAAATATACTAACCGTTTACAGATTTTTTCATAGCATCTATATTCATCTTCAGCTCCAATTTAAGAGTTTCTATGCCATATCAGTCTTAATAGACTGTTGTTTTCATTAGTTAATCTGTTGTTTTCATCAAACCGTCTACAGAAACTTTCTCACATTTGCTACTCATTTTTATGGTTTTAGTTTAATCAAACTAATGATTCAGGGGATTTCTGTCTCCACAAAGTCTAAAATCTGCCTCCCTTTCCCCCCTATCCCTTGTAGAAGTGGACCGTCCCATAGACCACTGCCAGAGGGGTACCAATAACTGCGACATCCCAGAGCGGGCACGTTGTAGCTACACGGGGGCGTCCGCCTATATTTGCTCCTGTCTGTCCGGATTCGTGGGTGATGGTCATACTTGCCAGGGTAGGGTGACACTTAAACAGTTGTGTGTGTGTGTTTGAGGGTGCATGTTTAATTATTCTTGTGGGGACAAGAAGCCCAAAAAGAAAAATTGGACCAACTGGGGACATTTTGTTGGTCCTCACAAGGTTAAATGCTATTTCTAGGGGGTTTAGGGCTAAGGTTAGAATTAGTGTTAGGGTTAGGAGCTAGGGTTAGGAGCTAGGGTTAGAGTTAGAGTACGGGTTAAGTTTAGGGTTAGGGGTTAGGGAAAATAGGATTTTGAATGGGACTGAATTGTGTGTCCCCACAAGGTTAGCTGTACAAGTGTGCGTGTGCTGTGTTTGCGTGCGTGCTTGGTGGCAGCCTGTTTTCTGAGGTTGAAGCACTGTTTTTTTACTAATACTAAACACTAAATGATTCATTTGACTTAAATGATCTGAACTCACTCACGGGAACAATATTTATTTGTCATTAGGTCTTAACCTTTTGTAAAATGTTTTATTTGTTATTAGGGGGTAGATCAGCTTTAATATTGCAGGTAGATTGTAGCTTCCATCAATGTAATTGTCTGCATCATTTCCAATCCCCAATATATTTTTTGGTAAATATATGTACAGTACAAGTCAAACGTTTGGACACCTAATCATTCAAGGGTTTTTCTTTATTTGGACTATTTTCTACAATGTAGAATAATAGTGAAGACATCAAAACTATGAAATAAGACATATGGAATGACTTAGTAACAAAAAAAAGTGTTAAACAAATAAAACAACTTGTTTTTAATTGGAGATTCTTCAAAGTATCGACCCTTTGCCTATCAGGTATCAAGGTAAGACCCAGATGCAGACCGTGTCGAAGTAACAATGTTTACTACAGCAACAGCGGCATCGGAACAGGACAGCAGGCAGGCTCAGGTCTGGCAGAGGTCGGTAATCCAGAGGTGGAGCAAAGGTACAGGCAGGCAGGCTCCCCCAGGCAGGCAGGCTCAGGGGCAGGCAGAGTGGTCAGGTGGGTGGGTACAGGGTCAGGACAGGCAAGGGTCAAAAACCAGGAAGATGAGAAAAGAGAGACTGGGGAATTGCAGGAGCTGACACAAAAACTCTGGTTGGCTTGACAAACAAGGCGAACTGGCAACAGACGAACCGAGAACACCTGTATAAATACACAGGCGATAATGGGTAAGATGGGCAACACCTGGAGGGGGGTAGAGACAATCACAAAGACAGGTGAAACAGATCAGGGTGTGACATTGCCTTGATGACAGCTTTGCACACTCTTGGTATTCTTGGTATTAAGCTCAGGTCTACCCTGTTTTCATCCTTGAGATGTTTCTACAACTTGTTTGGAGTTTACCTGTGATAAATTCAATTGATTGGACATGATTTAGAAAAGCACACACCTGTCTATGTAAGGTCCCACAATTGTTAGTGCATGTCAGATCAAAAACCAAGCCATGAGGTTGAAGGAATTGTCTGTAGAGCTCCGAGACAGGATTGTGTCAATGCACAGATCTAGAGAATGGTACCAAAAACATTCCTGCAGTATTGAAGGTCCCCAAGGACACAGTGACCTCCATCATCCTTAAATGGAAGAAGTTTGGAACCACCAAGACTCTTCCAAGAGCTGGCCCTCCGGCCAAACTGAGCAATCAGGGGAGAAGGGCCTTGGTCAGGGAGGTGACCAAGAACCCGATGGTCACGCTGACAGGGCTCCGGAATTCCTCTGTGGAGATGGGAGAATCTTCCAGAAGGACAACCATCTCTGCAGCACTCCACCAATCAGGCCTTTATGGTAGAGTGGCCAGATGGAAGCCACTCCTCCGTAAAAGACACATGACAGCCTGCTTGGAACTTTACAAAAGGCACCTAAAGACTCTCAGAAACAAGATTCTCTGGTCTGATGAAACCAAGATTGAACTATTTGGCCTGAATGTCAAGCGTCACGTCTGGAGGACACCTGGCAACATCCCTACGGTGAAGCTTGGTGGTGGCAGAGTCATGCTGTGGGGATGTTTTTCAGGGGGGGACTGGGAGACTAGTCAGGATCGAGGGAAAGATGTTTTTCAGGGGCAGGGACTGGGAGACTGTCCTTGAGTGGCCCAGCCAGAGCCCGGACTTGAACCCGATCAAACATCTTTGGAGAGACCTGAAAATAGCTGTGCAGCAACACTCCCCATCCAGCCTTGAGAGCTTGAGAGGATTTGCAGAGATGAATGGGAGAAACCCGCCAAATACAAGTGTGCCAAGCTTGTAGCTTCGTACCCAGGAAGACTCGAGGCTGTAATCAGCACAAGGTGCTTCAGCACAGTACTGACCTAAGACAGGGAATTATTACTGGGATTAAATGTCAGGAATTGTGAAAAACTGAGTTTAAATGTATTTGCCTAAGGTGTATGCAAACTTCCGGCTTCAACCTTCCCATATTCAACCTTCCCAGCTCTGCAGATTTTGCTGGGAAGAGACAGTCATTAGATCATTTATTTTGGTACTGTCCATACAGTGCATTTAGAAAGTATACCGACCCCTTTACTTTTTCCACATTATTACTTTACAGCCTTATTCTTAAATGGAGTGAATAGATATTTCCCTCATCAATCTGATGACAAAGTGAAACCGGTTTTTAGAAATGTTTACAAATTTGTAAAAACTAAAAAACTAAAATATCAAATGTACATAACAATTCAGACCCTTTACTCAGTTAGGATCACCACTTTATTTGAAGAATGTGAAATGTCATAAAGGTTGAGAGAAGGATTTATTTAAGCTTTTATTTCTTTCATCACATTCCCACATTACTTGTGTCATGCACAAAGTAGATGTCCTAACCGACTTGCCAAAATTATAGGTTGTTAACAAGAAATTTGTGGAGTGGTTGAAAAACGAGTTTTAATGACTCCAACCTAAGTGTATGTGAACTTCCGACTTCAACTGTATATAACATTCTATTGGTTTCAAGAATACTGTACAATAATTAAAATGGAAAAATTCTAAGTTTTGAATCTGGCTAATAAAGGTCCTCTATGTACAGTATATAAAAAACATGTTTGGTGTACCTCCACTGTTATGCCATCCAGCCCTGGAGTTTTCCCAGACCTAAACACTTGAATTGCATCAAGAAGTTTTCCCTCTGTAATTTAGCCTTCACATGAGTATTTCTGTACAACTGTTTATTTTACTTTATTAATAGAAAATAAATCCATACAGGTGAATTTGGTTAGTGGATATGAAGGAGACTGAGACAAAAATATGCTTAAAGTACTTTATTTCCTCTTTCAAAATATAGTTTGGTGAATCATGGGTGACTGTCATTTGTGACAAGTTTCAGTAAATAATTTTTGGCAGCATGTTGAAGATTAAAATTATTTGGTGCAATTTTCTCCATATTCCATCCAGTTCGCTTCATTTTTTATAATATATTACACACAATCTTTCTTGAACAAGTTCCTCCATTACTTTTAGCTTTTCTTCTAACTTATTCTGAGCCTCTATGGTTAAGTTTTTATTGCTATCTATCTGTTCTTTTAGTCCTTCCATTTCCTTTGTTAATATGGACTCTTTTGACTGAAATTGCTTTTGAAATTGCTTTTGAGTACTTTTGAGTGTAAATTCTGTAAGAGTAATATAAATGCCAATTATTTGATGGTCTAACCGCATTCTGTCCCCTATAAGCACTTTTAAAACTTTTGGTGCCAGAGAGAATGACATAAGAAAGTAGTCAAGACGACTGGCTTGATTGAGCCTCCGCCATGTATATCTCACTCGGTCAGAATTTTTACTCCTCCATATATCCAATAGTTCCAATATATCCATGACATTCTTGATTTCCTTAAGGGTGATAGTTTGAAGTGTGATTTCTTTTACTGTCTTTAGAGGTATTTAAAACCTTATTATAATCTCCCACCATAATAGTCTTGTATTGCTTGTAGGGTTGATCAATTATTATATATATTTTCAAAGAAGCGTGGATCATCATTGTTTGGAGTTAATGAGCTATATCTGTTTATGGTTCAATAACATATTTTAAATCATCCATGTACCTAGAGGATCTGTTTGAACAATTTGCACATTCGGATCAAAATGACTGTTAATTAATATCATCACCCTTTTAAATTTCTTTGCCCATGGGTGAAATATATTTTGCCGCCCCAGTCCTTTTTCCACACAACTTCATCTGAAATTGAATGAGTTTCCTGTAAACACTAGATATTATATTCCTTCTGATTATTTCTTATTATTATCTGTTACACCATTACCATTATAACTGGCAATTCTTATTTCACAATTTACCATAATGAGATACAAGTTTCAAATCTAAACTCAGCAAAAAAAGAAACGTCCCCTTTTCAGGACCCTGTCTTTCAAAGATAATTCGTAAAAATCCAAGTAACTTCACAGATCTTCATTGTAAAGAGTTTAAACACTGTTTCCCATGCTTGTTCAATGAACCACAAACAATTAATGTACATGCACCTGTGGAACGGTCGTTAAGAAACTAACAGCTTACAGACGGTAGGCAATTAAGGTCGCAGTTATGAAAACTTAGGACACTAAAGAGGCCTTTCTACTGACTCTGAAAAACACCAAAAGAAAGATGCCCAGGGTCTCTGCTCATCTGTGTGAATGTGCATTAGACATGCTGCAAGGAGGCATGAGGACTGCAGATGTGGCCAGGGCAATAAATTGCAATGTCCATACTGTGAGACGCCTAAGACAGCGCTACAGGGAGACAGGAGAGACAACTGATCGTCCTCGCAGTGGCAGACCAAGTGTAACAACAACTGCACAGGATCGGTACATCCAAACATCACACCTGCAGGACAAGTACAGGATGGCAACAACAACTGCCCAAGTTACACCAGGAACGCACAATCCCTCCATCAGTGCTCAGACTGTCCGCAACAGGTTGAGAGAGGCTGGACTGAGGGCTTGTAAGCCTGTTGTAAGGCAGACTGTAACGTGACAAAATGTGGAAAAAGTCGTTGGACCAGATAGGACTGTCAAAAAGTGCTCTTCACTGATGAGTCACGGTTTTGTCTCACCACTGATGATGGTCGGATTTGCGTTTATCGAGGTGAGGGTCTATCATGGTCTGGGGTGGTGTGTCACAGCATCATCGGACTGAGCTTGTTGTCATTGCAGGCATTCTCAACGCTGTGCGTTACAGCGAAGACATCCTCCTCCCTCATGTGGTACCCTTCCTGCAGGCTCATCCTGACATGACCCTCCAGCATGACATTGCCACCAGCCATCCTGCTCATTCTGTGCATGATTTTCTGCAAGACAGAAATGTCAGTGTTCTGCCATGACCAGCGAAGAGCCCGGATCTCAATCCCATTGAGCACGCCTGGGACCTGTTGGATCGGAGGGTGAGGGCTAGGGCCATTACCCCCCAGAAATGTCCTGGAACTTTCAGGTCCCTTGGTGGAAGAGTGGGGTAACATCTCAAAGCAAGGACAGGCAAATCTGGTGCAGTCTATGAGGAGGAGATGCACTGCTGTACTTAATGCAGCTGGTGGCCACTCCAGATACTGACTGTTACTTTTGATTTTGACCCCCCTTTGTTCAGGGACACATTATTCAACATGTCTGGGGAGCTTGTTCAGTTTGTCTCTCAGTTTGTTGAATCTTATGTTCATACAAATATTTACACATGTTAAGTTTGCTGAAAATAAACACAGTTGACAGTGAGAGGACATTTTTTAAATTTATCATAAAATAATATATCATTTAGTTTATTTATCATAATATACAGTGCCTTGCGAAAGTATTCGGCCCCCTTGAATTTGCGACCTTTTGCCACATTTCAGGCTTCAAACATAAAGATAGAAAACTGTATTTTTTTTTTAAGAATCAACAACAAGTGGGACACAATCATGAAGTGGAACGACATTTATTGGATATTTCAAACTTTTTTAACAAATCAAAAACTGAAAAATTGGGCGTGCAAAATTATTCATCCCCTTTACTTTCAGTGCAGCAAACTCTCTCCAGAAGTTCAGTGAGGATCTCTGAATGATCCAATGTTGACCTAAATGACTAATGATGATAAATACAATCCACCTGTGTGTAATCAAGTCTCCGTATAAATGCACCTGTACTGTGATAGTCTCAGAGGTCTGTTAAAAGCGCAGAGAGCATCATGAAGAACAAGGAACACACCAGGCAGGTCCGATATACTGTTGTGAAGAAGTTTAAAGCCGGATTTGGATACAAAAAGATTTCCCAAGCTTTAAACATCCCAAGGAGCACTGTGCAAGCGATAATATTGAAATGGAAGGAGTATCAGACCACTGCAAATCTACCAAGACCTGGCCGTCCCTCTAAACTTTCAGCTCATACAAGGAGAAGACTGATCAGAGATGCAGCCAAGAGGCCCATGATCACGCTGGATGAACTGCAGAGATCTACAGCTGAGGTGGGAGACTCTGTCCATAGGACAACAATCAGTCGTAAATTGCACAAATCTGGCCTTTATGGAAGAGTGGCAAGAAGAAAGCCATTTCTTAAAGATATCCATAAAAAGTGTTGTTTAAAGTTTGCCACAAGCCACCTGGGAGACACACCAAACATGTGGAAGAAGGTGCTCTGGTCAGATGAACCCAAAATTTAACTTTTTGGCAACAATGCAAAACGTTATGTTTGGCGTAAAAGCAACACAGCTCATCACCCTGAACACATCATCCCCACTGTCAAACATGGCGGTGGCAGCATCATGGTTCGGGCCTGCTTTTCTTCAGCAGGGACAGGGAAGATGGTTAAAATTGATGGGAAGATGGATGGAGCCAAATACAGGACCATTCTGGAAGAAAACCTGATGGAGTCTGAAAAGACCTGAGACTGGGACGGAGATTTGTCTTCCAACAAGACAATGATCCAAAACATAAAGCAAAATCTACAATGGAATGGTTCAAAAATAAACATATCCAGGTGTTAAATGGCCAAGTCAAAGTCCAGACCTGAATCCAATCGAGAATCTGTGGAAAGAACTGAAAACTGCTGTTCACAAATGCTCTCCATCCAACCTCACTGAGCTCGAGCTGTTTTGCAAGGAGGAATGGGAAAAAAATTGAGTCTCTCGATGTGCAAAACTGATAGAGACATACCCCAAGTGACTTACAGCTGTTATCGCAGCAAAAGGTAGCGCTACAAAGTATTAACTTAAGGGGCCCGAATAATTTTGCACGCCCAATTTTTCCGTTTTTGATTTGTTAAAAAAGTTTGAAATATCCAATAAATGTCGTTCCACTTCATGATTGTGTCCCACTTGTTGTTGATTCTTCACAAAAAAATACAGTTTTATATCTTTATGTTTGAAGCCTGAAATGTGGCAAAAGGTCGCAAAGTTCAAGGGGGCCGAATACTTTCGCAAGGCACTGTATGTGTGTAAACTCACCATTAAAAAGTACCATAATGATTGAGTGTCCATAGCTATACCATGATATTTGCATTGCTTCTAAGTAAACCTCCAATTGTTCCCCACTATTCCACCCAATAAAACCCCCTCCCTGTCCCAAGATGGGTTGTCATCCCAGTGACCGGCAGACCACCCCCGTCACCCCGGATCCCAGGGACCCCGAAAGACCGGGAGCCATCCTTCGAAAAGAGCACACAGTGCCACCGACAGAACAGGCATGCAAAATTGAGCAAAAATCAGGAGATTTGATTAACTTGGTCAAGTCCTAGGTGATGGAGATCAGATATACCCCCTTCCCCTGAAAACACACACTCGCTGGTCTCCAATTGTGACCATTTCCCCAAGCATCTCTGTGCAGTCAGACCTTTGATTATTTGTACCACGAGGTCCACAATAATATGCCCCCTCTCTGATTGTCCGAGTGTGACCCTACCTCCATGAGTTACTGCAGATGTGTCTCGACTTGCATTTGTAGCCCTTGTCTAGTCACTAGGCCATATTAGAATAGTATACGCTACTGTCCATCATGCAAAATAAAGTTGTCTTTTGCTTTTCTTGGATCCCCCAGACACCACAGAAACACACAAACCCTTCATCTTTAAAAAAAACAGTCCATGTCTTCTCTCTAAACTCTCCACTGGGTCTCTCTACATTGGACCCTCTGAGTCCTTCTCGTTGTAATACACCCACACTGAGGCCCCTGCGAGAGGAAATGTGTCCACCTGGACAGGAAATGCAAACAACACGGCCCTACAGCTGGGGAGCCCATTGATCATGCGTTTTATTCATCCATCCATCCCTGTATTTCTTATTGTCCCTCGTCCAATGCAACATGGCCCACCACCAAACGAAAGCAGTAGGAATTTCCATATGTCCTTGTGGAATTTGTGGATTTGTAGAACTCCTTTTTCATTTGTTGACCTTAGAGTAGACTTTAGAGGTTGAGGTAGTGAGCTGGGTGTGTTGCATCCAAAGAATGGTATCCCTGACCTTATCGAATGCTAAGCTTCAACACGTGTACAAAGTACTTTAGTTATGCAGATACAATGTTTTATTGACTGTACTTTTCTAAAGAATTATGTTTCTTTCCCCATCTAACACCATTACATAACACAGTATGTGACATGCCATGAATGTATGTTTCACATTTAGATACTTTATATAGTAGTGCAATACCAATACTTTTTGTATTTCCATAGCAGGATTAAATATTCACATTCCAATTGACTGTGTATATTTCAGCTGTATATTACAATATTTTGAAACCTTATTTTCAGTTGAATTTAGCATCTGTGTCCTTATTGTTTCTCATTGACTGTTGTTCCTCACACACAGACATTGACGAGTGCGAGCAAGGTCGCTGTCACCAGGACGCCGCCTGTTATAACGCTCAGGGCTCCTTCACCTGTCAGTGCCGCCCTGGTTTCCATGGCGATGGCTTCCAGTGTGCCCCTGGCTCCCCAGGTAGGTAACCGCTGTGCTTTTTGGTGTAAATAAATCCCATTTTCAAACCCCAAGTTGTGTGAGAGGAGTTCTTCTCAGGGTCATGGTCATTTGGAACCAAACAGAAGTTTGATCCCCGGTCAAGTCATACCAATGACTCTAAACATGGGTGAATCTGCAGTTCAAACACTAACAAAGTTGTCACCCGGCCAGTGCTTTGGTAAATAGCTACAGGATGGGGCTGGAGAAATGTAACCATTCTCAAGTGTATAGATGGAGCAATGGATGCAAGAACTGACCATCCATGACATCAAAATTATAGTTTTAACCATGTTTTAAAGCGATACATTATTATTGATGTGCAGATTGGCCATTTAAGGAAATGGACAGGGGGTGTATACTAAGCTGCCTCATGCTGCAGAAACAGGATATAGGCTCCTACCCTATGGGCCATTTTGTCTCAGACAAGGCTACTGATACTTATAAGTTAAACAGCAGCCAGAGGCAGTATAGTCCAAAATGTGCAAGGGAAGTCAAGAGACATGCATTCAGAAGGAACCTCTAAATTGTATGGCTATGTCCGGAAGTATCTAAATAGTGTACATTGCATGGGTATAGCTCGAGCTCTCATCAGACATCTTCTTCCCCTCAAAACATTAGGATTTGCGTAGTTTTACTTTTCTGTCTTAGTGCCAACAGCTGGAACATGTGAAGCTCCTAACAGTATAGTTTGGTTTAGAGGGAGGGGGGAGGGGGGAGAGGGGGGGGGGAGCAAGACAGATTTGTTATCAAAGGAAAGCATAATATACCAGAGACAAACTGTTTATATTGAAAGTCCACACAAGCCATAGTGGACTAAACAGTATATACAGTGCATTTTATTAACGGAGGTCTGTTCGCTAAGTTAAACAAGTCTATCAGTGTTGCGTCATCGCCTGGCACGCTCCCAGCATGGCAGAACGTGGATTGAGGCGAAGGCCAGAACAGTGTGTACTTCAACAAGACTGATATAAGACTATATGAGACTGCTAAAATATGGAACTGTTAGGTGGAGGGAGGATGGATGAAGGGTGTGTGTGCGTGTGCTTCGGGGTTCTGAAACTCACTCTGAACTGAGTGTCTGTTGGTTTCTGGTGTGCCTTGACCACATGTCCCCCTCTTCCCTCCCCCTGAATGACATTTAAAGGTTGACATTTGACACTGTGCATCCTTCCTGTGCGGGGATGGGTATAACAACACACAGATGTTATGTAGGGAGGATAAAGGAATGGAAAGGGAGGTTGGTGTTGATACATAACATACGATCCCCGTTAGGAAAGACCAACATAGCTGCTCATTCTCCATACAAATAGGGCCAAAGGCCTGGAACATGTCACAAGGATGTGCTGGAATAGAGCCAATGGTCCCACACTCCTGAATACAGACTCCTGAGCTGCGTCCCTAATGGCCTATATAGTGCAATACTTTTGGCCAGGGCCAATAGTCCAATTTAGTTGAACATAAAAAGTAAAGATGCCCTGGAGTTACAAACAGGAATTTAAACATTTAATAAACAACAACAACTGCACCTATTGACGTCCATTTTCTCTTTGATTCAACTCACCACTGTATATCTGGGAATATAGGGTATGTGTATTCAAGTGTTCCATTATTTTTCTATAGGCTGGCCTTGGCTGTTTGTGAGTTGGCATCTTTCTCAGATGTTACCTCTTTGTTCAAGTCCAATCCAGGTGTCAACTGCATGTATGTACTCCACCACGCTAATTATACCTCCTTCTCCTCTGCCTCCAGCTTTGTCATATTTTGTACAAGCCTTCTGCAAAGGGGATTAATTTTGTCCTCCTTTGTATGAACTTATACTTGTAGTACACACTGTAGTGTCTGGACCCTGTGAGAGTTGACCTGGTTGTCTTCCGCTCGTCTCGACGGTTGACGACCGTCTGACAAAAACTGTTAACTGTTTCCATCGTTGTGACTAGTTGTCTTTATGTGGTGGCTTTTGTTGATTGTTGCGGCCAGACGTTGTGCATAGCGCAGATTGTATGTTCCTGGCTGTTTGAGATTGTTATGACTAGTCTGTGGTTAACCAGACAGATACCCTGGGGATGAGACACTGTATTCCAGATGTCACCGTGTCCCCTATGTCAGATTTACAGGACTGCAAAAATATTCTACATTGCATCATCTGCTCATCGGCTCTCTCCTTATTCCATGGTTTCCATATTAGTAGTAGTTTTGAACTGCCATGTGCCAGGTAGTACTGTAAGGCAATTATATTTAAACCAAAGCTATACAGCGCTTTAAAAAGAAAGCAATTTCTTTAAAAACCTTTCTAAAAGACATGTAGGATCATTTTTATTTTCTTCATTTCCTCTATTTCTTTTATTACTTCTCTCATGTCATCTTTCTGTTTCATTCCAGAGCTTGAGAAGACGCAGTGCGAGCGAGACAGAGAAAGCATCCAGGTCTCTTCCGACACAGGCTCGTTTTCCTTCTTCCGCCCACGCCCCGCCGTCAGTCAGTACGTTCCTACCTGCGACCAGCATGGTGCCTACGAGCCCACCCAGTGCCACGGTAGCATTGGGCAGTGCTGGTGTGTGGACGGCAATGGTCAGGAGGTCCCCAACACTAGAACTGGCCCCGGCCAAAGACCTTTGTGTGAGTGACTGCCTCAAAAGGTGGTTGGGGCCGATTTGGTCATCCTTGGCTTTTACCTTAATATTCATGTTCAACATATTCATCCATTCATAGCACTCATGTCTATTCCATTACACTCAACATTTGTACCCGTTTGCTGAATAAACATACAGTAGGAACCCACTGGGCACATACTGGTTGAATAAACATACAGTAGGAACCCACTGGGCACATACTAGTTGAATTAACATACAGTAGGAACCCACTGGGCACATACTAGTTGAATTAACATACAGTAGGAACCCACTGGGCACATACTAGTTGAATTAACATACAGTAGGAACCCACTGGGCACATACTAGTTGAATTAACATACAGTAGGAACCCACTGGGCACATACTAGTTGAATTAACATACAGTAGGAACCCACTGGGCACATACTAGTTGAATTAACATACAGTAGGAACCCACTGGGCACATACTAGTTGAATTAACATACAGTAGGAACCCACTGGGCACATACTAGTTGAATAAACATACAGTAGGAATCCACTGGGCACATACTAGTTGAATAAACATACAGTAGGAACCCACTGGGCACATACTAGTTGAATAAACATACAGTAGGAACCCACTGGGCACATACTAGTTGAATTAACATACAGTAGGAACCCACTGGGCACATACTAGTTGAATTAACATACAGTAGGAACCCACTGGGCACATACTAGTTGAATTAACATACAGTAGGAACCCACTGGGCACATACTAGTTGAATTAACATACAGTAGGAACCCACTGGGCACATACTAGTTGAATTAACATACAGTAGGAACCCACTGGGCACATACTAGTTGAATTAACATACAGTAGGAACCCACTGGGCACATACTAGTTGAATTAACATACAGTAGGAACCCACTGGGCACATACTAGTTGAATTAACATACAGTAGGAACCCACTGGGCACATACTAGTTGAATTAACATACAGTAGGAACCCACTGGGCACATACTAGTTGAATTAACATACAGTAGGAACCCACTGGGCACATACTAGTTGAATAAACATACAGTAGGAACCCACTGGGCACATACTAGTTGAATAAACATACAGTAGGAACCCACTGGGCACATACTAGTTGAATAAACATACAGTAGGAACCCACTGGGCACATACTAGTTGAATTAACATACAGTAGGAACCCACTGGGCACATACTAGTTGAATTAACATACAGTAGGAACCCACTGGGCACATACTAGTTGAATTAACATACAGTAGGAACCCACTGGGCACATACTAGTTGAATAAACATACAGTAGGAACCCACTGGGCACATACTAGTTGAATTAACATACAGTAGGAACCCACTGGGCACATACTAGTTGAATTAACATACAGTAGGAATCCACTGGGCACATACTAGTTGAATTAACATACAGTAGGAACCCACTGGGCACATACTAGTTGAATAAACATACAGTAGGAACCCACTG
This sequence comes from Oncorhynchus keta, assembly GCF_023373465.1. Lineage (NCBI taxonomy): Eukaryota > Metazoa > Chordata > Actinopteri > Salmoniformes > Salmonidae > Oncorhynchus > Oncorhynchus keta. The sequence continues at coordinate 62,194,301 of NC_068430.1, read as the reverse complement.
GGCACATACTAGTTGAATAAACATACAGTAGGAACCCACTGGGCACATACTAGTTGAATAAACATACAGTAGGAACCCACTGGGCACATACTAGTTGAATTAACATACAGTAGGAACCCACTGGGCACATACTAGTTGAATAAACATACAGTAGGAACCCACTGGGCACATACTAGTTGAATTAACATACAGTAGGAACCCACTGGGCACATACTAGTTGAATTAACATACAGTAGGAACCCACTGGGCACATACTAGTTGAATAAACATACAGTAGGAACCCACTGGGCACATACTAGTTGAATTAACATACAGTAGGAACCCACTGGGCACATACTAGTTGAATTAACATACAGTAGGAATCCACTGGGCACATACTAGTTGAATTAACATACAGTAGGAACCCACTGGGCACATACTAGTTGAATAAACATACAGTAGGAACCCACTGGGCACATACTAGTTGAATAAACATACAGTAGGAACCCACTGGGCACATACTAGTTGAATAAACATACAGTAGGAACCCACTGGGCACATACTAGTTGAATTAACATACAGTAGGAACCCACTGGGCACATACTAGTTGAATAAACATACAGTAGGAACCCACTGGGCACATACTAGTTGAATTAACATACAGTAGGAACCCACTGGGCACATACTAGTTGAATTAACATACAGTAGGAACCCACTGGGCACATACTAGTTGAATTAACATACAGTAGGAACCCACTGGGCACATACTAGTTGAATAAACATACAGTAGGAACCCACTGGGCACATACTAGTTGAATTAACATTGTTTCCACGTCATTTCAACAACAACAAAAATATATGTGATGACATTAAATCATCGTGAAAAACTGATTGGATTTTCCAAAAGTAATCAAAGTAAAGTAACTTTTAACCTAAATTCAATGGCATGGTTGAACGTTTTGTTGATTTCGCATTTAAATCAGGTTAGTTGAAAACTCAATCGAATATAAACCAAAACTAGATGTTGATAGGGCGTCTGTGTCCAGTGGGAAATGTAACTTCAGTGGTCCTTCCTTGACAGGTATTGGCCAAGGAGTGATTCCTCCCCCGATCGGACCCACCACCAGGCCGGATGTCTCTCCTGTGGCCCCAGGGACCCACCTGCTGTTTGCCCAGAGCGGGAAGATCGAGCACATCCCTCTGGACGGATACAGCATGAACAAAGGGGAGGCCAAAGCCCTGCTGCACCTGCCTGTGAGGCTCCACATTGACGCACCTCAACTCACCTCACATTATCTCAAACAGACAGTCAGATAGCTACTCAGTCATTCAGTCAAGCACTGCACATCACTCGCTAAAAGCACTGTGGGAAGTGACTTATTGACTCACAAACGTTAACTCGCTCACTCTCTTCCCGAGTGAGAGATTCACTCAGTCAATAAGTCACTCCTCTGTAAGCCCCGGTGTAACCGATGTGAAATGGCTAGCTAGTTAGCGGTGGTGCTTCGTGGGTGCTTCGTGGGTGACTGTTGTCTGTGTGCAGAGGGTCCCGGGTAGGGGCGAGGGGACGGACTAAAGTTATACTGTTACACCGGCATACCACACTTTGTTAAGATGGCCGCTCACCAGATGGCCAGAGCTGTCTTCTCAGACCCCCAGTCTTAGGTTGAATGAAAAGAGGGGGTTTTGCTAACCTCTTGCTTGCATATCTGATGTTTTCTTTAACCGGACTGAAAGTGCATTGATGGGTGTTGTGGGTCCACGCACCCACTCTCTGTAATGTCCCAAATGCCATTTGAACAATCTCCCGATTGTGTGAGTCAACCATCCATACTCGTCCTCAGGCTTTTCATCTTTCTTCTCACTGGCGTAGAATGGTCTGGCAGAACATGTAACCGGACATACAGAGGGATTCTTCCCCATAAAAGATTCAATTGTTTGGCGAGCCGCATTCTGCCATTTTGAAATGTAATGTAACATTATGTACTTCAATATGTCATTTGGTTGAACCCCATCTGTGAAATGAATGGGGTGAGATATTATCACTGTTAAAGTAGTTCCTGTTCTGCTTGCAACGCAAATGTGACAGTCTAGTTAAACAATTTATTACAAATAAATTGTTCTCTTGCTGTGAACAGGGGCTCTATTGAGTGTGTGTGACTTCCTATATTCTGACACTTGCATGGTTTCCAATTAGCAGTTAATAAGGGAAAAAAGAAGGGCATTTTATTTGTATTAGTGCCAGGCCAGCTACACACGCTACTACAGTGCAAAGTGCATCGGATGAGTGGTCTTTTCAATGTAACAATGTGTTTGTATCTGTCCCGATCTAAATGAACCATTAATCAATAAAACCCTCTGTTTTTATGTGTTGCTCCCAGGACAGAGTGGTGATCGCCGTGGCCTACGACTGTGTGGAGAAGATGGTGTACTGGACGGACATCACTGGGCCCTCCATCAGCAAGGCCAGCCTGGAAGGAGGAGACATCATTTCTCTCGTCACAACAGGTGAGCAGTACACAGGTCTCAGGCCAGTCTGGAGTGAAGAGACACCATCTCTCTTGTCACAACAGGTGAGCAGTACACAGGTCTCAGGTCAGCCTGGAGGAAGGAGACACCATCTTTCTCATCACAACAGGTGAGCTGTTCACAGGTCTGAGGTCAGCCTGTAGGGAGGAGAAACCATCTCTCTCGTCACAACAGGTGAGCGGTACACTGATCTGAGATCATTTCAAACCTAGCTAGCATGGTCCATGAAATGCATCAAGAATGGTAATAGTTAATTAACTTTTCATTTATCATGTTTTGTTTCTCTTAATTTCTCTTCATAAAGGCTTTACTTGTGGGTATAATGAGTAAACAAAAACACATTGGCGATCTGTCTATCCATCAAGTTACATTCATTTCATCTTTTGACATGTGTGAAACAACACGGACAAATGGCAGATTGCCATCCATTGTCTTGGTGGTCTTTCAATGTTCACTATATATATGAAAGTATGTGGACACCCATTCAAATTTCTGGATTCGGCTATTTCTGCCACACCCTTTGATGACAGGTGTATAAAATTGAGCACACGGCCAAGTAATCTCTATTGACAAACATTGGCAGTGGAATGGCCTTACAGAAGAGCTCAGTGACTATCAATGTGGCACCGTTATAGGATGCCACCATTCCAACAAGTACGTTTGTCAAATTTCTGCCCTGCTAGAGCTGCCCCGGTCAGCTCTAGTAGCAACAACGGCTCAGCCGCAAAGTGGTAGGCCACACAAGCTCACAGAACAGGACTGCCGAGTGCTGAAGCACGTAGCATGTAACACTCACTAGTGAGTTCCAAACTGCCTCTGGAAGCAACGTCTTCACAAGAACTGTTCGTCGGGAGCTTCATGAAATGGGTTTCCATGGCCAAGCAGATGCACACAAGCCTAAGATCACCATGCACAATGCCAAGCATCGACTGGATTGGTGTAAAGCTCTCCGCCATTGGACTCTGGAGCAGTGGAAACGTGTTTTCTGGAGTGATGAATCACGCTTCACTATCTGGCAGTCCGACGGACAAATACCTGCCCGAATGCATAGTGCCCACTGTAAAGTTTGGTGGAGGAGGAATAATGGTCTGGGGCTATTTTTCCGGGTTCGGGCTAGGCCCCCTAGTTCCAGTGAAGGGAAATCTTAACGCTACAGCATACAATGACATGCTAGATGATTCTGTGCTTCCAACTTTGTGGCAACAGTTTGGGGAAGGCCCTTTCCTGTTTCAGCATGACAATGCCTCCATACAGGGGCGGCAGCGTAGCCTAGTGGTTAGAGCGTTGGACTATTAACCGGAAGGTTGCGAGTTCAAACCCCCGAGCTGACAAGGTACAAATCTGTCGTTCTGCCCCTGAACAGGCAGTTAACCCACTGTTCCCAGGCCGTCATTGAAAATAAGAATATGTTCTTAACTGACTTGCCTGGTTAAATAAAGGTAAAATATATAAAAATAAAAATAAATACAGAGAGCAAGAGCAAAAATTATATGTTGAGATCTGTGTGGAAGACTGGCCTGACACCAACCCCATCGAACATCTTTGGGATGAATTGGACCACTGACTGTGAGCCAGCTCTAATTGCCCAACATCAGTGCCCGACCTCACTAATGCTCTTGTGGCTGAATGGAAGCAAGTCTCTGCAGCAATGTTCCAAAATCTAGTGGAGAGCCTTCCCAGAAGAGTGGAGGCTTTATAGCAGCAAAGGAGGGACCAGCACCATATTAATGCCCATGATTTTGGAATGAGATGTACAACGAGCAGGTGTCCACATACTTTTGACAATGTTGTGTCCCCCAGGGATGGAACTATTGCTTGCCTAAGGATAGTATTTTTTTTCCTGGGTTTGTAGAAAATATGACCAACTAGCTTGCTGTCTATTGAAATGTTCTCTTCTGAAAGATTTTGGACCCGGGCTTGTAGGAATTGCAGTCTACTACCCCAGCTGGCCAGTGCCCCAACTCCTTAAGTTCCATCCCTGATGACTCCCATAGAAAATCAGCAGTTTCTGTCTGATCTAGGCATAATGATGTCCTCCTCCTCTCTTCCTTAGACCTGGAGAGTCCAGAGGGTTTGGCTATCGACTACCTGGCCAGACTAATGTTCTGGACGGACTCCATGAAGGACAGGATTGAGGTGGCCAAACTGGACGGAAGCCAGCGCCGTGTCCTCTTCGACACCGACCTGGTCAACCCTCGGCCCATCGTCGCTGACCCCTCCTATGGGTACGTGTTTTTGGACAATGTCTGAGTGATTCCTTTGATGAAAATGTGTGATTAAATAAGCAGTTAGTTATTTGTGCTGAAGATATATTATCCTTAACCGCTAAGGCCTGGAATGATTTCGCTAGCGAATCTGGCAGGTTAGCCGTTTCATGATTTCGATAGCATAATGTAGGTTGACAACACAAATCACCAGTGCTGTGTTCCTTTTAAAGCTGTTGGTTTAAAAATATGGTTCTAAGCATCGTGCCAGGAACATGTTTTTTATTATTATTATATTATTATTATTATTATATTATGTTTTCTTTGGCTTGTTGTCCAGACGACTCTACTGGGCAGACTGGAATAGAGACGGGCCCAAAATCGAGATGTCTAACATGGACGGAACCGACCGGACAGTCTTGGTTAAGGACGACCTGGGGCTGCCCAACGGCCTGACATACGACCCTGAGAGCCAGCAGCTGTGCTGGGCCGATGCTGGTAAGAGGCTATGCTAAACATAACACTATCGATGCTGGTAAGAAGTTACGAAAAACATGCTAACACTATCTGTAAAAAGCTATGCTAAACGTGCTTACACTATTGATGTTGGTGAGAAGGTATGCTAAAAATGCTAACACTAGTGGTGCTGGTAATAAACTATGCTAAACATGCTAACACTATCGTTTCTGGTAAAGACGCTACACTAAACATGCTATGTAGCAATCCATGGGAAAATCCCACTCTACTGAGGCAGTTCAGATGACTTAGTTAGTTGAAGCATGGTGCTAGCAACAGGGATGTTGGTTTGACTGCTGCATGTTTTCTTTTACCTTTCCAGGTACTCGTAAGGTACAGTGTATGGACCCCAACGGTAGGAACCGTAGGACTATTGTGGAGGGGATTCAGTATCCTTTCGCCATCGTATCCCATGGGAGGAACCTTTACTACACTGACTGGAGAAGGTATGATCACCTGGGTCCGGTTTCCCAAAAGCATCTTAAGGCTATGTTCATTGTTTGAACTTTCGTAGGAGCATCATTAAATCTCCAAGCTGTTTCCTAAAACTATTATTACTAAAGTTGCACTTGAAAATGCTTGTTATTTATTGACTGCCCTTCTTTAGATTCTCCTACTATACACATAACATAACATCTCTGCTATACATAGAGACAGATAGGCCTAAACATCTTTATTCTGTGTGACTGACGATAACTGCAGAACGAAGTTGACTACAAATACAAAGTCGCCAATGGCTTTGCAATTGTTACAAACAAGCAAAGGATTCAAAGATGCTTCAACTTTAAAACAAAGATGACTGCATTCAAATATAAATACTGTAGGTCTAGACCTATAAGCTACATATCCCTATATATTTAAATCATCTAAAAATAAATTCCATGATCAATAATTTGAGTTCTAATTTGCTAATTGTCAGTTGTCAAAAGAGTAAGAGCCTTCAAAAGAATGATAGTAGACTTCATAGTTATGAGTACGAGGTGTTTTTTCATAGCCATTTGAAACAGTACTGTTTATTTAAAAACGCAAGTGTCTCATAAATGTCTTAAGTTTGTTTAAAATGCCAATGATTATTCGACGTGGCTGAAACATTGTTGTGTGGTTCCGGAGAGGGGAGGGGGCAGCAGCGACTGCTTGGAAAATGTTTTGATAATGTTGTTTGCTGTTGCCAGGGAGGCGGTGGTAGCCGTGGACCGCACAACGGACAGAGAGACAGACGAGTTTCTGCCACAGAAGCGTTCGCGAGTGTACGGCATTGCCACGACCCCAACTCAATGCCCACAAGGTAAGCCTCCTCACACTTCCTCACTCTCTCAATAGCCTTGGTTTGCATCCCAAATGGCACCCTATTGGCACTCTAATTTGGGGATAGTCGAGGTCAGTGGTCATCAACCTTTTCTGAGTCAAGATCACTTTCGTAGTCAAAAAGTAAGCCGAGATCGACCTGTCAGGTAAAAAATATGACTTACAAAAATGTAACAATCTAATAACTGTTCTGTAGGAATGAGGTTTGTGCTGTAGGCTTAATACATTATCACAGCATATTGGCTACAGTTTACGTACACTTAGGTTGGAGTCATTAAAACTCCTTTTTCAACCACTCAACAAATGTCTTGTTAACAAACTATAGTTTTGGCAAGTCGGTTAGGACATCTACTTTGTGCATGACACAAGTCATTTTTTCCAACAAATGTTTACAGACAGATTATTTCACTTAAAATTCACTGTATCACAATTCCAGTGGGTCAGAAGTTTACATACACTAAGTTGACTGGGACTTTAAACAGCCTGGAAAATTCCAGATAATTATGTCATGGCTTTAGAAGCTTCTGGTAGGCTAATTGACATAATGTGTGTCAATTGGAGGTGTACCTGTGGATGTATTTCAAGGCCTAGCTTCAAACTCAGTGCAACTTTGCTTGACATCACAGGAAAATCAAAAGAAATCAGCCAAGTCCTCAGAAAAAAACCATTGTAAACCTCCAGAAATCTGGCTCATCCTTGGAAGCAATTTCCAAATGCCTGAAGGTACAACGTTCATCTTTACAAACAATAGTACGCAAGTATAAACACCATGGGACCACGCAGCCGACATACTGTACCTGACTCAGTTACACCAGCTCTGTCAGGAGGAATGGGCCGAAATTCACACAACTTATTGTGGGAAGCTTGTGGAAGGGTACCTGAAATGTTTGACCCAAGTTAAACAATTTAAAGGCAGTGCTACCAAATCCTAATTGAGTGTATGTAAACTTCTGAACCACTGGGATGTGATGAAAGAAATAAAAGCCTAAATAAATAATTCTCTCTTCTATTATTCTGATATTTCACATTCTTAAAATACATTGGTGATACTAACTGACCTAAGACAGGTAATTTTTTACAAGGATTACATGTCAGGAATTGTGAAAAACTGAGTTTAAATGTTAAGGTGTATGTAAACTTCCGACTTCAAATGTACCTACTGCTGCTTTTGGTGGGGTTTGCTCTTATTCTTATTCACCACACATGCAGTGTGCATTTGATTTCAAAGTACAATTTAAAGTACAATTGTGCCAAGTAACTAGAAACTCCTGTATGTGATGGTAATGTTATCCGAATGTCTCCCGCAGCGTATAACTACTGCTCGAACAACGGAGGCTGTTCACACCTTTGTCTACCCCGCCGCGGCGGCTTCACCTGCCGGTGCCCAGACGTGGTGGACGGAAGCTGTTTGGAGAGGAACTTGTGAGGAGTGAAGAGAGAATAGTAGATTCTCCTCCTAACTGCACAAAGGGGTTGTGACACGTGTACCTTCCAACTTCCTCTGTAGAGGAATACTGATAAACTGCCTCCGGGTGGGGGTTACTCTGTGGCCCAAATCCATTCAGATCGCTAGGCCTCTACTGCTCAGTTTATTGTTGAATCCCCTCTGGCAGATCTGAGAGGATTGGGTCGTTTGTAAGGATATGATAGCGATCTCTACTGTAGTTCTCTGGTTAGTTAGGTGGAGATGCTATCCTATTGCTTACACCTAATCTCGTCCTTTGATCTTGTTACTGTTACGGTGTGTATTTGAAACCTCTCAAATTATTTTGCCATTATTTTCTGATCCATTTGACAAAAGGTCACATTGTATTTTATTGTATTGTAAATAAATACCTGAAATATAGACATATTATCTGAAGTACATGTTTCCATTGGTGCTCTTGATGACCAGTTATAGCTGATTATTACTTTGAAGGTGTACAGATTGTTGGGCATACCGCCAGGTTGTCAGTGTTTAGCTGCCACAAGCCTATCTGGAGAGAAGTTGGCCCATCGCCTTTTGATGACCTCATTCTCCCCTTGAGAGGGTTGACAGCCCACCATAGGAGTGTTACATAAGGTTATTGTGTGTGCAGCTGTGCGGTGACTGAGAAAAAACAAGAACATTTACATTATGTGCAGCTGTCCTATTAACATTTTTACAAGTTTGGTGTACATGGTCTTTTTTCTTGTTAGTCCAGTGACATGTTAGTTATCAGTAATATGTTTGTTATCAGGAAGATATTTGTCTTTTTTTCAAGCATACAGTAACTATAATACCAGTTTGTGGTTTGTGAAAATACACATTGTCATTTGTAAATGCATTATATTTCTAATAGATCTCAAAATGAACTGTGGCGAACGCAAAATCTCTGGTCATGGCCTATGTACGTAAGCCCTGTCCGAGCCAGAACAGCCAATAGGGCAGATGCCCATCTCCTGCCTCTGTAGCGTGAGGCAGCTTCACGTACAAGTACACCCATGCACAGAACGCTAGTCTATCAAAGGGCTATACCATAAATCCATCTCCTTATTGCGGAGTGCCAAGCAGGGGCATCGGTCCAATTTTGTAAGTCTTTGGTATGACTCGACAGGGGATTGAACCCCTAAACTTCCAATCTCAGAGCAAACACTAACAACAGTTGGCCAGTTATTGTCTTATATGATTGGGCAAAATGTTGATTTCCGCCTAAACGGGCATACCCAAATGTAATTATTTTATCATGAGATGGCCATAAACAACAACTGCTAATGTTGCATAGTTTTAGAAATGTCTGGAACTCACCTTTGGTAAAAATGTTTTATAAATTGTTGAGGTGTACTCACTTTTGAGGACACAAGCTCAAGTACAATGTACAAGTGTGATTTAAAAAAAAGTTATGATTTTTTTCAAAAGTGGAATTTTTTACAAAAGTGGAATTTCTCCTAACATGCTGACCACACCGGTCGCGTCGCGTGAGTGAGTATTGTAAAATAAATTTACTCACGTTATTCAATCATTGCTCCAACTCTGCATGCGAGCGTCTGCGTTGCCAGATGCTAAAATAGAAATAGTTTATTTTATAAATAGTTTCTTTTAGTCTCTTCTGGCCTCTCCCATCTCATTGGTTTTTAAGAGCATATACCATTGTGCCATCTCATTGGTGTTTAGCAGCATATACGTGAGTGATTGAAAGATGAACTGACGTCCACACTCCAATCGTTGTAGTAATACACTGTAAAGTTGGTTGCCAACCGCCATATAATGTCCAAAGAAGTGAAAAAGAAGCCTGAGGAAGGAGGAGAGATGACGAGAAAGGAATTCAGTTTACCATTTTATCTGTGGATTAATTGTCGGAGTAGAGGACTTTGTGCATTTCAGGTAAAATAACAACCCAATGTTTATATCCCAGGACAAAATAGCTAGCAACAGCAAGCTAGCTAAATAGCCATAAACGTTTAATGCTTTTCAACCTGTCCCCAAAGTAATATAATCGGTTCAGGGTTTGTTTTGATATTTCAACTTGCGTGTTCTGATTGCTTCTGGTGTGGGTGAACAAAATCAACGTCCGGTCTGGTCAGCATGTAAACATCCACTGATCAGTTCAGAGACACCATTCAAATGTGTGCAGACTCCTTAGAACAAGTGATTTCATGAAGTGGGCCACCTACTGGTAGAGTTTGTTTTTTGGATCTATTTAAAAGTTGGTTTGAAAAGGAACTGCATTGCATTACAACACCAACCAGCCAGGCCATAATTTATTTGTAGATTTACCTTCATCGATATATGTCTTTATTCTTAACTGGTACATGCATACATTTTCATATGGGTATGCCCAGACGGTGTAAGTCAATTGCTTTACCTACTGAGCCACACAGGACTGCATGGGACATGGATGACCCTGGTTTAACCCCCTGACTGAGACTGGTGTCAAACCAGAAAATTGGAATAACATCTTTATTCATGTTTTTTTTCTTCGCAATTATCTTCCAGTACAACAAACAAAGCATTTTAATTGACAAGTACAGCGCTAATTTAGGCTACAGTTGGTGCAGACATTCTTTTGCAAGGAAAAAATTAACTGTGACAAATGAAAACAGAATAACACATGTTCACTCTAGTTTACACATCCTTCGTTTTCCATTACGTGAACAAAGTCATTGATTTCCAAACATCTTTCCCTGGTCGGACCCTGGATATTGCACTCATCACTTGTGGGCCAGGATTCGATCCATGTCCGCTCACCCAATACGTACTCGAATCTAGACACAAAGACATAGCTCTTAGCAGGGTTTGCGGTCTAGTAGCGTGACAGAAATGTAGTTACAGTTCATGAAATAGCTCATTTGACAACTTGAAATAGCTCATTTGACAACTTGATGTTAGATGAAAGTAGTCTATGGATCAGGAGAAACTGTAATCCATGGTTCAGTTCTCTTTAAACAGCCACTACAAACTTTAGCCACTGCTCGCATAAAAAATCATTGAAATTGATGAGAGCATGTAAACATTTTTTGTTTCTCCAAATCACCTGAAATAAGTTAAAATCAACTCCATATTCGGCTTGATGTTACTTAAAGGTGATTTGGTCATTCAAAAAATAACATGCTCACATCCCCCCCATCACTTCCATTGATTGTTAGCTAGCGGTGGCTAAAGTTAGTTGAAGTTTGTAATGGCTGTTTAACGAAAACAGAACCATGGATTACAGTTTTTCCTGGCCCATAGACTGCTTTACGGGTGAGGAACCATCTAACAGCAAGTAGTAAAATACTGAACTACTCCTTGAAAGTGGATGCTGCATGCCATTGTTTGTTTCATCTGATCTACACTTGAAGGGTTAATCAGGAATCTAATTCCAAAATCAGATTTAACATCAGGGTGTAACTTTCAAGCCCAATTTCAGGCTTGCCCAACCCCTTAAAAGAATGCATTCAAATGAGAAGTTGTGGATGGGGGGAATTGCTCACACTTACCAGTACACTGGCACACTGATAATAAAATGATGTGCATCACAAGCAAATACGGCTCTGAACAGTTAGCTCACAGTGAAATGTGGACTCACATTTATTGCGGGATTATGTTGGGAAGAAAAGTGCAATTATCACCTTGAAAATGAAGACTAGGGGTTCAATTCAATCCCACATTGCAGTATTTACACAGTAGCTCTTTATAAAAACCTTCAACTACTACCAGGGCGACCCCTCTCACAGGTATATTTTCACAATTAGAAGTGTGTGGGCACAGGATAAATATTGTAAATACATTATTTTTTACTATTTTTCTACATTGTAAAATAATAGTGCAGACATCAACTATGAAATAACACATATGTAATCATGTAGTAATCAAAAAATGTTAAACAAATCAAAATATATTTTATATTTGAGATTCTTCCTTGTAGCCACCCTTTGGCTTAACGGTAGCTTTGCACACTCTTGTTATTCTCTCAACCAGCTTCATGAGGTAGTCACCTGGAATGCATTTCAATTAACAGGTGTGTCTTCTTAAAAGTACATTTATGGAATTTCTTTCCTTCTTAAGCCAGTCAGTTGTGTTGTGACAAGGTAGGGGGGTATACAGAAGGTAGCCCTATTTGGTAAAAGACAAAGTCCATTTTATGGCAAGAACAGCTCAAATAAGCAAAGAGAAATGACAGTCCATCATTACTTTAAGACGAAGGTCAGCCAACCCTGAACATTTAAAGAACTTTTAAAGTTTTTTCAATTGCTGTCCCAAAACCCATCAAGTACTATGATGAAACTGGCTCTCATGAGGACCGCCACAGCAATGGAAGACACAGAGTTACCTCTGCTGCAGAGGACAAGTTCATTAGACCTACCAGCCTCAGAAATTGCAGCCCAAATAAAACAGACATATCTCAACATCAACTGTTCAGACGAGATTGTGTGAATCAGGCCTTCATGGTCGAATTGCTGCAAAGAAACCACGACTAAAGGACACCAATAAGAAGAAGAGACTTGCTTGGGTCAAGAAACACAAGCAATGGACATTAGACTGGTGGAAATGTATCCTTTGGTCTGGAGTCCAAGTTTGAGATTTTTGGTTCCAACTTCATGTCTGTGAGACACGGAGTGGGTGAATGGATGATCTCTGCATGTGTATTTCCTACCGTAAAGGATGGAGGAGGAAGTGTTATGGTGTGGGAGTGCTTTGCTGGCGACACTGTCACCATGGCCACCACAGCATTCTGCTGCGATACGCCATACCATCTGGTTTGGGCTTAGTGGGACTATCCTTTGTTTTTCAACAGGACAATGGCCCAACACACATCCAGGCTGTGTAAGGGCTATTTTACCAAGAAGGGGATTGATGGAGTTCTGCATCGGATGACCTGGCCTCCACATTCCCCCGACTTCAACCGCAGAGTGAAGGAAAAGCAGCCAATAAGTGCTCAGCATATATGGGAACTCCTTCAAGACTGTTGGAAAAGCATTCCAGGTGAACAACGCGGTGTGGGGCCTGCTGAGTGGCGTAGCAGTCTAAGGCACTCATCTCAGTGAAACAAGCCACGTACAAGGTTGAATTAAGCCACGTACAAGGTTGAATTAAGCCACGTACAAGGTTGAATTAAGCCACGTACAAGGTTGAATTAAGCCACGTACAAGGTTGAATTAAGCCACGTACAAGGTTGAATTAAGCCACGTACAAGGTTGAATCAAGCCACGTACAAGGTTGAATTAAGCCACGTACAAGGTTGTCCTGGAAGAAAACTTGCTTCCTTCTGCTCTGACAATGTTCCCCAACTCTGAGGATTGGTTTTTCCAGCAGGACAACGCTCTGTACCACACAGCCAGGTCAATCAAAGTGTGGATGGAGGACCACCAGATCAAGACCCTGTCATGGCCAACCCAATCTCATGACCTGAACCCCATTGAAAACCTCTGGATTGTGATCAAGAGGAAGATGGATGGTCACAACCATCAAACAAAGCCAAGCTGCTTGAATTTTTTGTGCCAGGTGTGGCATAAATTCACCCATCATCAATGTGAAAGACTGGTGGAGAGAAATGTCAGTAGTTTATATAATAAACCTAAAATGTTCATTTTACCCAAACACATACCTATAAATAGTAAAACCAGAGAGACTGATAATTTTACAGTGGTCTCTTTTATTTTTTTTCCAGAGCTGTATATGGATATCTGCCTTATGTCGAATTAGAACCAATAACGTATATAAACCCTGGATTTCTGATGCTATGTATTGGCCATTGAGAGGCTTTGAAGCCAACTGTCGGCCATATTGGCACTCCCAAGTAGGAGCAGTCCACCATAGGAATGAATGGAATTCTATGCTAAATGGCATTTTCTTTCTATAGTATTTCAATTAAATGTTTCAAGGACAAAATTACATGTATTTAAGTATTTTTGTTGTAACATTAGTACTCCAAAACATACTTGAAGGAAAATGTTATTTATTTTTTTCATTTTTAAGTTTAGCTCACATAATATCATTTAAAAGTATGTATTAAGGTGTCTGTAATATAATACTGTACATCTGTCAAAAAGGAATGTAGACAGTAATAAATGTATTTCTATAGATTCCTAAATATTTATTTTTTTACAAATGAGGAGTAGTACCAAGATGGCTGCGCGGTGGCTTCAATACAGTGCCCCTCTTATAGGCTACCTGCCAGGGTGGCAGCGTTAGAGCATTAGGGCCAATACCTGAGAGGTTGCTAGATCAAATCTCCAAGCTGACAAGGTAAAAATCTTTCGTTCTGCCCCTGAACAAGGCAGTTAACCCACTGTTCCTAGACCATTATTGTAAATAATAATTTGTTCATAACTGACTTGCCTAGTTAAATTAAAGGTTAAATTTAAAAAGTTATACATATTGATTAGAGCTCACAACCATTCAACTACAGTATGAGCCAACTGTTTTAGCAGACTGCACCACCAATCTGTCATTGGTTGGGGAAAAAATACAAGTTGACATGACCACCATTGGCATCTATTTCTTCTTAGGATGTAGCTACAAATATAAATGTATAATCCTCATAGCTTACATGTTTTTTTTGTAACATACATAGATGTGTATGAAACGGTAAGCAAAAACTTTGAATTGTTGTTCAAATTGGGAAATGTGCCTTACTGCCTTTTGAATTTTGTGTAACTTCAGTAGTCTAGTCAAGGATGAATCGGGCAAAATATATTGACACACTCCAATTACCAAGACCATTACCAAATAAGGCAGGCTTTCACCTGCTTTTATAGAAAGACTTGAGGTGGTACCACCCAGCACATCTAGAAGGGAGGGTATTTCATACTGAACCCCTCCCTTGAGATGGTACCACCCAGCACATCTAGAAGGGAGGGTATTTCATACGGAACCCCTCCCTTGAGATGGTACCACCCAGCACATCTAGAAGGGATGGTATTTCATACGGAACCCCTCCCTTGAGATGGTACCACCCAGCACATCTAGAAGGGAGGGTATTTCATACTGAACCCCTCCCTTGAGATGGTACCACCCAGCACATCTAGAAGGGAGGGTATTTCATACGGAACCCCTCCCTTGAGGTGGTACCACCCAGCACATCTAGAAGGGAGGGTATTTCATACGGAACCCCTCCCTTGAGGTGGTACCACCCAGCACATCTAGAAAGTAGGGTATTTCATACGGAACCCCTCCCTTGAGATGGTACCACCCAGCACATCTAGAAAGAAGGGTATTTCATACTGAACCCCTCCCTTGAGATGGCGTGGAGTCACTTTACATTACGATTCCAATGGTACTGCTAGGGGCGAAAAGAGCTAGATTTACCACTAAAATACCTAAATATATCACCTTCGCAACGAACAGTCCAAATGAAGACCAGAATAGACGTGTTTCACTATAACTGAGCCTAAAACATCTGGTTTTCGTAAAAAAATAAAAAAAATAATCATGAAAGTTGCTCTTTGCAAAAATATGAGTTGTAGGCAGGATTTCTCTTCAAAACTCTTTTGAAACTAGCGTAATGATGAGACATTTCTTACCTGTCACCACTCTGGATAAGAGCTGCACTGTCTCCCATGAGCAGGTAGCTCTGGCCTTCTTCCAGATCCAGTGCCTTTCTACAGGAGGGGTGAGCCAAGAACAAGCGCTTTTCCCCGTCCAACAGAAGGTCAGTGCCTAAAGAGAAATGGAACATTAACGTTGATCTCATTTCTAAAGAACTTTGTGCTCAACTTTCTGAAAAAAGAGTGGCTTGCGAAACAAAAACATTTGCATTTGTGTGTAAAACCCATATTGTGTTTCTAGGGAATATTTGTGTCACTCCACGAATACATTGCCTTTTATGTACTTCAGACATTGTGTGTAAATGTTGATAACACTTGATTTACCATTTGGATCACAAATATCTATGCTTTAACTAAACCATGGTAATAATTCCAATAGGAGTGTGTTTTTATTCAAGTAAGGGATTTGTTTTCTCTGAAAATCCCAATTTTTGGCATGTCCCACATCATGTCAACTTCTCAGGAAAATGTAATCCCACATAACCCCAAGATTTTCACAAGTTTTCACCATCATTGTGAAGCCCTATTTACTTTGTTGCTTTGGGAAAGTCATTTCTGAAGATGTTTACTTATTTCATGTGATTAGGGATTCATAAATATATGTCCCTCAGTTTTAAGGTCAACCTGAATCTCGTTTTAATCTGGTAAAATTAAGATTTTTTTTTCCCAATTAAATATTGAACATTTAATAGTCAAATCAAAGTGTAAAAGCATTTTCCATTTTCTGGTGTTTAATGGTGGAAAACTGAGCACACTGAACATAAGTCAACCCTGTTACCAATCGATAGGTAGGCTAGATATATTTTAACAAGCTTGCATTCAATTGCCCCTCCCTGTTACACACTACAAGCTTCCATTTCCCCTGTCAGAAGGGAAGTTATGGTTGATTCAAGATGAAATTGTCAACATTGTTACGATCAACCCTGCCACTTTTATATTAATTCCTCTTAATTAAACCTCTTGAGATGGGGAAACACGTTTTTTATGAAGTTGAACAGAATGTGAAAATTAGGTGAAAAATTCAAAATATATATTTTTTACAAATTACACTACCCAATAGGCACTCTATTTGTGGAATGACACATTTGTGTTAAAGTGAGAGGAGCATTTGAAAATGTTAACAAAATATCAACTGTCACTGTTGATACACATAGTCATCCTCAAAATAATCCAGCAGTGAATGATTATCGTTTGGAAACTCCGGACTCAACATTAAGGACTTATCCTACCTTCTTTGATAATCTTTTTTATTTCCATTAGGTATGTATCGGTGTAGGACTCCAGTGTTGCGTTAACCAAGGAGGCTTTGAAAACTGTGAAAAAAAGACAGTCATATGAATAAGTAAACATAAACTCAGAAAAAAAAGAAACGTCCTCACTGTCAACTGCGTTTCTTTTCAGCAAACTTAACATGTGTAAATATTTTTATGAACATAACAAGATTCAACAACTGAGACATAAACTGAACAAGTTCCACAGACATGTGACTAACAGAAATAGAATAATGTGTCCCTGAACAAAGGGGGGGTCAAAATCAAAAGTAACAGTCAGTATCTGGTGGGCCACCAGTTGCATTAAGTACTGCAGTGCATCTCCTCCTCATGGACTGCACCAGATTTGCCAGTTCTTGCTGTGAGATGTTACCCTACTCTTCCACCAAGGCACCTGCAAGTTGCTGGACATTTCTGGGGGGAATGGCCCTAGCCCTCACCCTCCGATCCAACAGGTCCCAGACGTGCTCAATGGGATTGAGAGCCTGGCTCTTCGCTGGCCATGGCAGAACACTGACATTCCTATCTTGCAGGAAATCATGCACAGAACGAGTAGGATGGCTGGTGGCATTGTCATGCTGGAGGATCATGTCAGGATGAGCCTGCAGGAAGAGTACCACATGAGGGAGGAGGATGTCTCCGCTGTAACGCACAGCGTTGAGAATGCCTGCAATGACAACAAGCTCATTCCGATGATGCTGTGACACACCACCCCAGACCATGATGGACCCTCCACCTCGATAAATACAAATCCGACCATCACCAGTGGTGAGACAAAATCACGACTCATCAGTGAAGAGCACTTTTTGCCAGTCCTGACTGGTCCAGCGACGATGGATTTGTGCCCATAGGTGAAGTTGTTGTCAGTGATGTCTGCCTTACAACAGGCCTACAAGCCCTCAGTCCAGCCTCTATCTGCCTATTGCGGACAGTCTGAGCACTGATGGAGGGATTGTGCATTCCTGGTGTAACTTGGGCAGTTGT
Source organism: Oncorhynchus keta (assembly GCF_023373465.1). Classification (NCBI taxonomy): domain Eukaryota; kingdom Metazoa; phylum Chordata; class Actinopteri; order Salmoniformes; family Salmonidae; genus Oncorhynchus; species Oncorhynchus keta. The sequence goes on along the minus strand of NC_068430.1, from coordinate 62,176,525 downwards.
TGTCGCCATCCTGTACTTGTCCTGCAGGTGTGATGTTCGGATGCACCGATCCTGTGCAGGTGTTGCTACATGTGGTCTGCCACTGCGAGGACGATCAGCTGTCCGCCCTGTCTCCCTGTAGCACTGTCTTAGGCGTCTCACAGTACAGACATTGCAATTTATTGCCCTGGCCACATCTGCAGTCCTCATGCCTCCTTGTAGCATGCCTAAGGCACGTTCACACAGATGAGCAGAGACCCTGGGCATCTTTCTTTTGGTGTTTTTCAGAGTCAGTAGAAAGGCCTCTTTAGTGTCGTAAGTTTTCGTAACTGTGACCTTAATTGCCTACCGTCTGTAAGCTGTTAGTGTCTTAATGACTGTTCCAAAGGTGCATGTTCATTAATTGTTTATGGTCCATTGAACAAGCATGAGAAACAGTGTTTAAACCCTTTACAATGAAGATCTGTGAAGTTATTTGGATTTTTACGAATTATCTTTGAGAAACAGGGTCCTAAAAAAGGGCCGTTTCTTTTTTTGCTGAGTTTATAATTTTTGTTCACTTTAATTAGACAATTGGGAGAAAATACAAATATTACATTGCAAAGGACTTTGCATCATTGTGCCATACTACTGAACACAATTGTCTGTCTCAAAAGACTAGAGACTTACCATAATCCATTCCAGCTTCGCAGGCTTTGTCCAACAATTTCACTTTACTCGTGTCTCCATGTTTCTTCTGGAAGCTACAGCTCTCTATGAAAGAAAGGTCATGTGTGAGAATGAACATGTCAAAGTAACCAGCCAATCTATATAGTGAGGACAGTATTACTTTGGCATTCAGTATATTAACATTAAGCTGAAATTCAGAACCTGTTTTGTGCAAACATTCCACTCCTTGTACTCTGGAGTGGAATGATGGCAGAAACAGACTGTTACCCAGGCTACATTAAATGGAACATGATATTTTGGACTTTCCTCAACATTGAATGGATGATGGTAAAATAATCAGAGTAGGGTAAGCTGATCCTATAACTGCAACTACTTTTTTGGCAGTTATTTGGCCACCGAGGCATGGTACCTTCAGCACAACGGCACAGATCTTCCTGACAAAGCCTGTTCAGGGTTCCGTCCTTCTTATTTGGGTGGTAGAACTTCACACAGCGGTTCTCTAAAATGACAAAAGTCCCTATTCAAGACAATTTCCGTCCGTGCGTTGGCATTTCTAGTGAATGCATTGTAGTCTATGAGGCACATGTGAGTGTCTGTGCTTACATCAGACCTGGGTTCTAATAGTATATGTTTTCTTTCAAATACTTTGAGTGTTTGATTGAGCCTGCCTGGAATGCCAAATGGGCAGGGTTTATACTTTTGGGACTATTCCATTTGTTCCATTTCGCCAGACAAGCTGAATCAAGCACAGGTTAAGTATTTTAAAGAAATGTGAATTATATTTAAACCAGGTCTGGTTCATATCCCCTCTAAAAATAATTCATACCTTGAGCATAGTATTCATAAACGGTGACCCCAACGGGTTGAAGCAGACCTACATCTTGTACCTTGTGTATTCTGAACGCCACCTTGTCTGCTAGTTTATTAGAAACCTTAAAGGATACCAGAGACATAGTGAACGTTGAATAATACAATTAAGTCACGCCATTGTATACATGTCACTGAGAAGAAGAAAGCCATTTCAATACCAGCGTGGTATGTCACAAACAGATACCTGGTCAAGATAGATGATGAGGGAGCCCCTCTCCGACAACTTTTTGTCCATTTCAAAACTCTGAATGTACCTTTCTGTCCCGGTTGACAACTGCAAGCAGAAACACAAGAGTGAACTTTGAACCATTAATGTTTATGGTATTATCCACACAATTTGTTTTTCGCAAAATGAAGAAAAACTGTGTACTTAGGCAATGCTGTGTGTTCATGCAGCCTGAAGGTTTAAGAGTATTGCCATAACTACCTCAGAGCGGCATCTAAGCAGTTGTAATGGGTTGAAAAATTTGACACTAGAAAAAGAGACATTCTTTTGATATTTTTTAAACCAAAAGTTAAGCTGTCTAATTAATGTCGCCTTTCAAGCTGTAGCTGTAGTTCTACTATCAATCCAATAGATGGCGCTGTTACTCTGTGGCGGTAGTAGTGATGGAAGAAGTTCTGGCTGAGATTCTTCAGAATAAAGAATACACCAGAACTGCGAACACAGTAACTTTTGTGTCCAGTTATTGTCTACAACAGGTATGTAAAATTATGTATATAAAAATAACATGTTTATAATATCCTCAGTATCAATTCCGCCAAAGGTGTAATCACGTGTGAGGCCCAGAGCAGTCACAATTCTGTTTTGCCTGTGTTTTTGTATTCTATTCTATCTAGCAACAGCTGATGAATCTAACATTGTAAACGTGTGACATAAATTGATCTGTGTTATTCCTGATTGTTGCTGGTTGAAACAGGACCTTGTAATCAGGTTTTGCATGACCTCTCAGCCAACAATAACAGCTAGTTTTCAGGGTACATATCCCTTCTATTCGGCCCCTCACTCAGACCACTCTCAGACAGTCCTAGCAAAATTATTTCTCTGGAATTTTTGTTGTTGCTCAAATGCAAGCACTTTTTTCTTATTTTTGCCTATTTTAATGGAAAACTAAAAGAGCAAGGTAAAAAGGGACTTTAGTGCAGACAGTATGGTTGCAGAAGACTATAGACACAATTTAATGGTTTACATAATCTGGTGACACTGAATGTAATGTTTAACAGTTTTATGCATTTTGTCCATATTCTGCCACACTCAGTTGGTTCTATCTGTATCAGAGGAGGCTGGTGGGAGGAGCTATAGGAGGACGGGTTCATTGTAATGGCTGGAATGGAATAATTGGAACGGAGACAAACATGTGGTTTCCATATGTTTGATTCCGTTCCATTGATTCCATTCCAGCCATTACAATGAGCCCATCCTCCTCCCACCAGCCAACTGTTGCACAATTTTGCTGCTAACCTTGTGCAACAGCAAACCTTTTCCTTTTGGACAAAAATTGCAAAAATATTGAGAGATATGAAGTTATGAAAACTGGGTGTTTTGCAAATGTTGAACTTACAATATGGCTACTAATACTGGAAAAGCTAAATCAAAGTCCAAGTATACAGATTTGACAATATTCTTGCAGAAAAATGTAAATGTGTCCTTCACGATTTGCCCAAATGTACCTGGGTGACACTGCTGCCCTCTTGTGGACACCATCGGAATTACAACCAGAGTTATGTCTAGATTTGGGACCTCTGTTGCATTTCAAAGATGGTGGTAGAAAAAAACCTTCTACCAGATCTATTGTGTTATTTTCTCCTACATTCAATTCACATTAACACAAACTTCAGTGTTTCCTTTCAAATGATATGAAGAATATGCATATCCTTGCTTCAGGGCCTGAGCGACAGGCAGTTAGATTTGTGGATGTCATTTTAGGCAAAAATTGAAAAAAAGGGGGCTATCCCTAAGAATTAACGATTTAATTGGCTGATGCTTAATTTTAAACTAAAACTTTTTTTTAAACTTTTGCAAGTATATACCTAAATAATTGTACAGGGAAATATCACAATTAGGCCAATGAAAGACTATTAAGGATAAGAGTAGATACAGATCTGCTATCTTAATTTGACCATGTTTCTCACAGCAGGAAAATAGTACTGCAGCAACAAGAAATGTGAATTATCATGTGGATTATAACTACTGAACATTTGTTGTGGGGTTTGATACATTTTTCTTTAGGGCAAATCAAGTCTGACATGTGGAATCTTTAGAAGCCTTTTTCAACCTCAAGAACAGTACAATTTGCATTTCTCTGCAACAATGGAGTGATCAAATTAAGATGGCATATCTGCAAGCTGTTTTCCTATGTATGTGAAACAGAAATTGTCCAGCCAAAAGGAGCACTGTGATCCCTCTCTGACATCCAATGAATTCAGAATACCTGGAGTCGAATCTATCTGCAAGAAGCGCAGTCGATACTAATGACCCAGTACCTGACAATATGTTTTCTGGATCCATGCCCGGGCAACAGTACTTCTAGGTCTCAGAAAGGCAGTAGCGATGCACCATAAGCCATCTGCTACATCAACATTTGTTAACTCACCTGTTTCAGATCCTCAACGTCAACTACAAAGCCAGTCAGCAAGCTGATGTCTAAAATGGTCATGGTGGCATTTCTGTCAGATTTAAACCTTGGGAGAGAACAGGAGTGTCCTTAAGAAAGACGTCCTTTTCCTCACTGGATAAGAATACAATCTAACAATAATATTGGCCCAAGACAAAGTATGATGGTGATTATAGTATTGCCCGAGTAATCAGGTTTTTCTTTTACTTACAACACGTCAATGTGGAGCATATATGTCTCTTGGGCTCCGTTGAGTGCAACTTTAAAGACAAGAAATGTCATTTTGAAGGTAGATTTAGCAATACGACATCATCGTACACAGTGGGGCCACTTCAGTCATGCAGATATCAACAACCACCAAACTAGTAGCTCTAGTAGCTCTTTTCCACATTTCAATGAATAAAACAAAACAAACAAAACGTCAGTTATCACTGTTGAGTGGCAACAAGTTCAAATACAATAGCCACGACAAGTAGCCTACCTTTAGCCTGCTTTATTAGTTCCACATCAAGCACAAAGTTTTTGCAGTCTTGGTTCTTCTCTATGGGCATGGCATAGTATATGGTTGTAACCTTGACATGGATAGGCAAGGAGAGGGTTGGTGTTACTTGGTTATCCCCGGGTACTAATTTTATCTTTATGTTATCAATCAAATGTCTTCACACACTAATTAGGCTAATTTAAATCCAGTACAATTGAACCCCCCCTTCCTTCTTACCAATAATTCCCCAAGACCAGTTCCTTTGGCAGTTACTGTGAAGTTATCATGCAGTTGGACCTATACAGAATACAAACTTTCATTTAAGACTAACAGACAATATAGACTTCCTCCGTCTCTCACTAATATCAACTATTCTCTTAATTCACTTTCTCTAACATACATTTCTCCTTCCCCCCTCTGTGATACAGGTTGCCTTGTTCCTTTCATCAGGGAACCATGTTCACACCACAACATTCTGACTGAGAAATGTGATTCGAGTGACTCATGGACAATAGGTTTGCACTTCTCACGTGTTACAAAGAGACTTATGTGTGCATACGTCCTTACCTTGTCGGTGCGTGTGAGTAAGGCGGTACTCTTGCTAAATGACCACTTGACGACTTCAGTTCTCCCTGAGATATCAATGTCCACATTCAGATCAATGTCTTTTACTTTTCCTGCTTTCGCCATGTACTCTGCCACAGCCTGGAACACCATGATAGTGGACTGTTTTGGAAGAAACAGAAGGAGGGGGTTGAATGTGTACCAAGCCTGTATACAGTTGGGTCCGGAATTAATGACACCCTTGATAAAGACTAGCAATAATGATGGATAAAATAAATAATTCAAATAATGAGCTATATTGTATCCTGCAAAAAAATCACAGTCATGTAAAATCGATAGATTAAGGCCTAAATTAATTTATTTCAATTGACTGATTTCCTTCTGTGAACTGTAACTCAGTTCAGTAAAATCACAGTAAAATCCTTTAAATTGTTGCATGTTGCATTTATATTTTTCGTGGAGTCTAATAGAATTGCTCAGAGAAAGATATATATATTTTTTTACAAGTAGTACTTTATTTTCTGAAAAGGTAGGGGTCAAAATTATTGACACCCCTAAAGATTCATATAAATAAAGTTTAGTATTTGGTCCCATATTCCTAGTACACTACAACCTTGTTGGAACCATGTTCAGTTAGTTTTGGTTGTGTTTCAGATTCTTTTGTGCCTAATTGAAATGAATGGTAAATTGTATTGTGTTATTTTGGAGTCACTTTTATTGTAAATAATAATAGAATGTTTCTAAACACTTCTACATTAATGGGGATGCTACCGTGATTACGGATAATCCTGGATGAATCATGAATGACGATGAGTGAGAAAGTTACAAAGGGTCGAAGACATGCTAACCTCCCGTTTGGACCCTTACCTTTTTGAGAAAAAAATGTATACTTAAACAAAATCTCTTTCTCTGAGCAATTGTATTAGTATAAAATAACGTAATTTCAAAAACATTTTGAGAATACAATATTACTCAGTATTTGAATTATTTATTTTACAGTCATTATTGCTCAGCTTTACCAAAGGTGTCCATCATTTTGGACCTCTGTATGTGGCTCGAGTGTTGTTTGTTGTATCCTAAATGCAGATTTCTATAACATGATGCATCCCCACAAGGCATATTTCCTTATATTGAATTATAATGTTGCATGACCCCGAAGCAGCCTATTTCAAACGATGTATGGACATTAGCCCGTCTTAGCCAAGGTTAGTTAACCAGCCTGTTTGCCCTTGTTGGATGCTTGATGTTACATGGGTCTGGCTGTACCTGAGTGGATGAGTCACCTCCTCTTTGAAAACCCTGGCTTTTGAGCCACCTAACGATGGGACCAGCTTCCTCGAAGGCACCGGCCTTCACCAGGGCCAAGAGGGCGTAAGCTGTGGCCTCCAGAGTGAGAAGGTGGTTCCCTGAAACAGGCCAGTGGGTCCGGTCTGTGGGGGAAACACAAACATTATTTATTATTAACAAAACCAAACTGTACAAAAACATCTGCTACACTGGCAAAATGTAGCTTTTTGATGCAGAGAGTATCGGTCTATAAAAGTAAAAAATGGGTTAGGCTACATAATACTGTCCATAGGGTTCAATTACTCAATATTTCCTACTATAAAGGAGGATTTATACTGTCACCTCTAGATGAGTGTTTGAATAGGATAAACGGGTTGAGCTTGCCCTCGTTAGCCAGGGCGTATGAGGTCATAGCCACTGAATAAGGGTTGGTCAGGTGTTGATACCGAAATTCTAGGTATTGCTTCGCCTTTTTAATGCTCTCTGGCAGGTTCTGGAGGGAGAGGAAGAGAGGCAATTGCTAACTTCTTTAAGTATCCTAAAAGGCATTCAAAAACTACTCAATGCCTTTGTTATTTGAATATGCATGGCCATAGAAAACATGGGTATGAGAGAAGTAATAGGAGGACATGAGAATGTGTAAATTCCACTTACACTGATACCATCGTACTTTATGCAAATTGTGTGTGCTTCCTGCATGGTTATGAGCACAAATGCTGTCAAGGTGTCATCCACGTCTTTCCCCAGTACATCTCCCTGTAGATTGGCACAGACAGAAATAACCATATCTACGTTGGTATCTGGGTTTTTTGTTTAATATTTTACGTTCTCAATATTTTACAGACTCAAAAACTCAAGATACAACTTAGAAATACACCGAACAAAAATATAAAGGCAACATGTAAAGTGTTGGTCCCATATTTCATGAGCTGAAATAAAAGATCCCTGAAATGTTGCATTATTTTTCTGAAATTTTGTGCGCAAATTTTGCATTCTTGTTAGTGAGCATTTCTCCTTCGCCAAGATAATCCACCTGACAGGAGTGGCATATCAAGAAGCTGATTAAACAGCGTGATCCTTACACAGGTGCACCGTGTGATGGGGACAATATAAGGCCACTAAAATGTTCCGTTTTGTCACACAACACAATGCCACAGATCTTTTTTTGAGTGAGCATGCAATTGGCATGCTGACTGCAGGAATGTCCATCGGAGAATTGAATGTTAATTTCTCTACCATAAGCTGCCTCCAACTTTGCTTTAGAGAATTTATCAGCACATCCAACAGGCCTCACAACCGCAGACCACGTATATTGCGTCATATGGGCGAACGATTTGCTGATATCAACATTGTGAACAGAGTGCCCCATGGTGGGGTTGTGGTACTGTATGGGCAGGCATAAGCTATGGACAACGAACACAATTGCATTTTATCAATGGAAATTTAAATGCACAGAGATACCGTGACGAAATCCTGAGGCCCATTGTCGTGCCCTTCATCCGCCGCCATCACCTTATGTTTCAGCATGATAAAGCACGGCCCCATGGTGCAAGATTCTGTACACAATTCCTGAAAGCTGAAAATGTCCCAGTTCTTCCATGGCCTGTATACCAGAAATGTCACTCATTGAGCATGTTTGGGATGCTCTGGGTCGACGTGTATGGCAGCGTGTTCCAGTTCCCGCCAATATCCAGCAACTTCACACAGCCATTGACGAGGAGTGGGACAATATTCCACAGGCCACAATCAACAGCCTGATCAACTCTTTGTGAAGGAGATGTGTCACGGTGAGGAAAAGAGTGGTCACACCAGATACTGACTGGTTTTCTGATCCACACCCTTAACTTTTATTTTAAGGTATCTGTGACCAGATGCAGACGAATATCTGCAATCCTAGTCATGTCAAATCCATAGATTAGGGCCTGATTTATTTATTTCAATTGACTGATTCCTTATATGAAACCTAACTCAGTAAAATCTTTTAAATTCTTGCATTTGTGTTTATATTTTGTTCAGTATTTCTTATATAATTCTTGTTACATTTACATGGATACTCTGAACATAAGAGATAATTCCTGTAAGGCAATGGTAATGAAAATATTGTCACGGGTAGGAGTGCGATGTATTAGTCTTAGATAAATCAGTTTTGCAAAATAATATGATTAATACAATAAATAAATTAAATATGAAATAGTTTAATAAATGTATTTAATAACATTTCTGCCAGCAACACAAACAGTACCATCATGGTGGGATGTAGGAGTTTGCCAGTTTCCTCGAAAATGCCATTGGGTCGCTGTCTTTTCATGACAAGCCACTTGACTGCACTGCACAGGACATCTTCCGAAATAACGATTAAAGGGTTTGCCATGGCAAATACCTTAGCAACATAAGCTGTCAACCTAGATGCAAGGATGAGATGTAGGTACAGTTAGGTATAATTTACCCTACCATGAATGAAATGTCAACTTGTACAGTGCCTTCAGAAAGTATTCACACCCCTTGACTTTTCCCATGGGGGGGGGGGGTCACTTGTCTACACACAATACCCCATAATGTAAAAGTGAAATTATGTTTTACTTTTATACATTTGTTTTTATTTTTTACAAATGAATAAAAAACTGAAAGTTGAAACCTCTTTAAAGTGGATTCCTCAAAGTGTAAGCTGCTTCTGGTCTTTTCTCACCATTACGAGGCCCTATTGTCTTAAGTCAACATATACAGTGTCCTCATGAATTATTGGCACCCTAGGTAAATAAGAACCAAAAAGCCTGCGAATAATATCTTTGTTGTTTATCAGCTTAATCTTACACCAAAATATCATATGAATCTAACCTTTGAGTTTAACAAAATATCAAAAATCAATAAATCATCATCAAGAAATAAGACTTTTATTCAAAAACATGCAATTATTGGCACCCCTGCATTTAGTCCTTTGTGCACCCTTCCTTTGTCAATATAACAGCTCTGAGTTGTCTTCTATAATGTTTGATGAGGTGGGAGAACACAGGACGGGATTTGAGACCATTCCTCCATAGAAAAACTCTCCAAAACTCTCCAGAGTCCCTGGTCCTCACTTGTGGACTCTCCTCTTCAGCTCACCCCACAGGTTTTCAATGGGGTTTAGGTCAGGGGACTGGGATGGCCATCGCAAAAGCTTCATTCTACGGTCAGTGAACCATTTTTGTGTGGATTTGGAGGTATGCTTTGGATCATTGTCCTGCTGGTAGATCCAACGACGACCAAGTTTTAGACTCCTGGCAGAGGCAGACAGTTTTGGGATTAAAATCTCCTGGTACATGATGGAGTCCATGATGCCATGTCTCCTAACAAGGTTCCCAGGGCCTCTGGAAGTCAAACAGTCTCACAACATCACAGATCCACCATTATACATCACAGTGCAGATTAGGTTATTTTCTGCATGACGGTGACTCTTTTTACACCAAACCCACCTCTGGTGTTTTTTGCCAAAAAGCTCTACTTTACTCTCATTTGACCATAGAGCCTGGTTCCAATCAAAACTGGTTCCAATGACATTTAGCAAACTCCAGGTGCTTAAATTTGTGGTTTGGTGACAGCAGGGGCGTTCTTCTGGCAACCCTTACAAATAATTTGTTGGCATGAAGGTGGCGTCTAATTGTAGTTTTGGAGACTTGGTGACCCCAAGATGAAACCAACTTCTACAATTCTCCAACTGTGATCTTTGGAGATTGTTGTGCCACTTGTACTATCTTTCTCACTGTGTGTGGGGGCAAAATACACTTGCGTCCTCTTCCAGGCAGGTTCATCACAGATCCAGTTGTCTTAATTATTGCTCTAATAGTGGAGATGGGTATTTTCAGGCATTTAGCTATCTATTTTATAGCCATTGCCTGATTTGTTAAAACTTCTTATGGCTGCAGGGGCAGTATTGAGTAGCTTGGATGAAAGGTGCCCAGAGTAAACGTCCTGCTCCTCAGTCCCAGTTGCTAATATATGCATATTTATTATTATTATTGGATAGAAAACACTCTGAAGTTTCTAAAACTCTTTGAATGATGTCTGTGAGTATAACAGAACTCATATGGCAGGCAAAAACCTGAGAAGAAATCCAAACAGGAAGTGAGAAATGTGAAGTTGGTCGATTTTCAACCCAGCCCCTATTGAATTCACAGTGGGATATGGATGAAGTTGCACTTCCTTGGGATTCCAGTAGATGTCAACCGTCTTTAGAAACTTGAATGAGGCTTCTACTGTGTTGTGGGGCTGAATGGGAGCTGAATGAGTCAGGTTACTGGCAGAGAGCCATTTCCTGGTCATGCGCATTTCACATGATAGCGACCTGCGTTCCATGGCTTCTCTACACACAAAGGAATTCTCCGGTTGGAACATTATTGAAGATTTATCATAAAAACATACTTAAGATTGATTCTATACTTAGTTTGACATGTTTCTAAGACCTGTAATATAACTTTTTGAAGTTTTTGTCGGAAGTTATGCTGGACCTGCACGAGCATTTGGATTTGTATACCTAACAAAAGTAGCTACTTGGAAATAAATAATGGACATTATCGAACAAATCAAGCATTTATTGTGGAACTAGGATTCCTGGGAGTGCATTCTGATTAAGATCATCAAAGGTAAGGGAATATTTATAATGTTATTTCTGGTTTCTGTTGACTCCCAAATTACGGATAATTGTATTTATTTTCTGAGCGCCGTCTCAGATTATTGCATGGTTTGCTTTTTCCATAAAGTTTTTTTGAAATCTGACACAGCGGTTGCATTAAGGAAAGGTATATCTATAAATCTATGTGTATAACTTGTATTTGCATCTACATTTATGATGAGTATTTCTGTTGAATTGATGTTGATGTTTTTGAGAACTAGTGAATGTAACGCGCCAATGTAGAATCAGATTTTTTGATATAAATATGAACTTTATCAAACAAAACATACATGTATTGTGTAACATGTAGTCCTATGAGTGTCATCTGATGAAGATCATCAAAGGTTACTGATTCATTTAATCGCTATTTCTGATTTTTGTGAGCCCTCTCCTTGGCTGGAAAATGGCTTTGGTTTTCCGTGACTAGGTGCTGACCTAACATAATCGTTTGGAGTGCTTTCGCCGTAAAGCCTATTTGAAGTCGGTCACTGTGGCTGTATTTACAAGAAGTTTATCTTTAAAATGGTGCGATATTCTTGTATGTTTGAGGAATTTTAATTATGGGATTTATGTTGTTTTTAATTTGGCGCCCGGCAATTTCACTGGCTGTTGGCGAGCGTCCCACATATCCCAGAGAAGTTTTAGGAGTTCCCAAAGACTCAGACTAACTTCATGTTCATAAGAATTTCTAGGGCTGCCAATAATGGTGACACGCATGTTTTTGAATAAAATAATAATTTCTTGATGACATTTATTCCCTTTGAACAATTTTAGAGGTTTAAACATTTGAGGTTATAGACATGATATTTAGAGTATAAAATCAATCTGATGAACAAACATGACATTTTTTCACATCCTTTTTTGTTCATATTTACGTAGGGTGCCAATAATTCAGGGGGGTACTGTACTATTCAGTTAAAGAAGCAAATTATTTGTTATTTGACATGTATCTTTTTGACACGCAAAGACCCAAATTGGTTTACATACAGTGGATGCAAGGACCGACCATTCATGAGATCAAAAACTGTAAACATTTTTACAAACATTTTAGTAAAAATTTCCTTATATTTTGGGTTCTAATGGGGTAAAACAGCTGTTAAATTCTTGAAGAATCAATGGCAATGTCATTCGTTTAGTTGAAAAAATGGACGCACCAATCGCAGATTGTTGCTTTAACATACAGTAGACCTCGGCCTATATGTTGTACAACTAAAGTTGTGTCCCTTGGTATTGAGAGGAAGTGGGTGAAAGTGTAGCTCACCAGGTACCACTAGGCTCATGATCAAAGGCAGCATATGATCCATCTTTTTTCCGGTAGGCCAGTTCTTGCTCATAACCTTGATAATAAAAAAAGAAAACCATGAACCATGAAGATAATCAAAGCTGATTGGTTTTGTGCTGATAAGAAATAACTTGTACTGATAACACCACAGGTAGTGTGGTGAGTTTCCCAAAGCCTTTGTAGCTAACATGTTATGTTATTTCACTCCACAACTCAGTCACAAAGCAGCGAGAGAGTCACAATGATAAAAATCTATGTTTATGCTTCTGTGCGTTTACAAACAAATGTCAACAAATGAAGCTATTTTCTTTTGTACGAGTAGCGTTCAGTCTGGGTTGTCAATAGTTGTGTAGTGGAAGTAAACACACTTATTTTGAAAATATAGGGAGCGTTACTCATCCCGAACGACGATCAGCATTTACCCACCTATTTTAATGTACCCCTACATCACTGATTGTCGAAAGATAAAGTACCAAATTCGCTACAAAGGCTAGGAAACCCACGCCTGATCTGTTCAAGCAGAAAAAGAAAAATGTCAAAAAATCGAACTATTGCTTTTTGTGTGGTTGTTAACCAAATCAAATGTGAGAAACAAAAACATGAATTGTTAAAACTGCACTGTAACATTAGGCCTATAGCATAACTATAATGTGTTTACTTCCAATCAATGCCATCCTCTCTGGGAGGTGTGCAACTGTAAATGCAAAACTAAAATGTGGAATTCATAACTTTCTCACCTCTTTGAATGTAGTTGACTGCTTGATTTCTGCGTTCTAATCCCACCTTATCCCACTGTTTGGTCGTGTCCAGGTAATGTGTGGCGATGAGAGGTAAAGTCATGCCTATCATGTTCTGCTCCCCACAGCCACCTGGTTGTCTAAGGAGGTCACCCAGGGGTGAACCACTGATGGCTGCCTCTATCGTTCTGGCCAACTGCTCACCTGAAAAGATGCAGATAGTAAAACATATATAAATGCAGACGTTAAAACATTATAAATGCACACAATTAAACCTAATAATAACTGGAATATGACTTAGTCAATGGTCAGTGACAACATGACAAAGACAGTTTCTTTTTATTTATTTATTTTAACCTTTTTTTAACTTAACCTATAAAGAATACCATGGGTCTAATAGACTTGCTACTCAGTGGTCCTCTAGCTTTGTGAACCAATACGACGTTAGTGAGCCTAGAGCAACTAGCTTATTCAACTAATGTTGTTAACACGTATTCGTAGTACATTTCTAAATGGTCCATGTGTGTCAGATCATTCCGTCTCACCTGTCACACTTATGTGTGTTCTGGCAGGTGTATTTGGAACCTGGTTAGCCAGTGCACCACTCCTAACATGCACAGTATCCGTCCCCCCTTTTAACCGGAGAAAGTCAGAGACAGAGAGAGAGAGACATCGACAAAGACAGAGAGAGCAAATAATGTAAACAGTTGTTATGAGTTTTTCCATTCAATCTCACCTACATACAATTTGACTTGCATATGAATTAAGAGAGGAAAATGTATATTATCAACCATCATGATACTCATCAGTGCAACGAATGGTAATACTGTCACTGGAACTATAGATGATCTACATCTGTATATGCTACCATACACTCACCGTGTTTGGTGGGATCCAGTTCCACTTTCTTCACTTGAAGCCTTGTTACCACCCCTTCGGGCTGTCATTGTTAGAATGAAAACACGTTTATTTGCTCATTTACTTATTAATCAACTCAGCATATATGTTTTTTGCTTGAATTACAACAATTCACCTGGTGGCCTCGGTTTTCCAAATAGGGGCGATAAAGTATTTACTTTAACAGAAAATAGGCCTACTTCTTATGGGAATGATCTGGAATCACAGTAAAATAGCTGGGCTTTCCAGTTACCAAAGATTCAAGATTCAACATCCGCCACAAAGTTCAAGAACTGCCACATTACTTTCGTATCAAAAATGAGGACAATGGTCTCACGGACCATCGGATCTTAGTACAAGAAGTCCCATTAGGTGTATTTTTAAAGGAGAGCTCACTGTATTTGCTAACAGGTTTTGAGGCAACAGTACAATACCAGACGAGCCAAAAGTCAACCTCTTCCAAAAGCACCTCACACCAGCTGAAATCTTCTTAATCAAGATTCATATTTTGTTCCAAAACACCTATTATTGACTTTAACATTTCTATTGACCAGAAAATGTTCAGCACTACCAGATTGTGTTTTTTTCCCCCCACAAGTGATACCCACTCCACCTGTCTTGAAGAGATTCAATTGAAACCCATGAATACCTTGTGGAAGACGAGGTAAAGTCTGGTGGGAGCAGAATAAACAAAACAAAAAACAAAAATCTGTCCCTGAACAAACTACAGGCAGATTCTACACTCAATATTTTCATCAAGTGGACCACTGCGGGCGACAGTGATTATGGATACTGGCAATTATATTGTTGAATACAAAAGACAATTGTCAGACTTCAATGTATACAGGCCATTGTCCTCCGACGCCACCCCAAACTGCAACAAACTGGACAAGGAGACATCGGTGTGCCTCTCGAGTGACGAAGCGGTCAAAGCCACTGCAGCGCATGGCCGAGGAACGTCTACAGTCTGTGTTCGATCCCAGGCTGTGTTACAGCCGGCTGGGAACTCCATAAGGCAGCACACAATTGGCCCAGTGCCGTCCAGGTTAGGGGAGGGTTTGGCCGGAGGGCTTTCCTTGGCTCATCGCACTCAAGCATCTCCTTGTGGCGGGTCAGGCGCCTGCAAGCTGACCTCAATTATGAGTTGAATGGTGCGGCTGGCTGGCTTCCGGGTTAAGTGAGCAGTGTGTTAAGAAGCAGCATGGCTTGGCGGTTCACGTTTCGGAGGTTGCATGACTCGACCTTCGCCTCTGCCCAGCTCAGGGGAGTTTCAGCGATGAGACAAGATCGTAACTACCAATTGGATATCACGAAAACGGGGTAAAGGAGACATTGGTGGAAGCAGTAAATCACTGATGACAGAGCATTCCTGTATGTCCAACATCCCCCTCTTCTACAAGTAACTAAAGATCCACAAGGGCCTGGACAGGCAGACCCCTTGTGTCAGATACTGGGAGCTTTCTACTCTGCCATCTTATCATAAAGACAAGTGATTTCAGTTACAAGTGAACTTCCGTTTTTCTAGCAACACTAATTATATAGTGTTCTTCTTACATTGTAGTTGGTTACATGGGTGGCACCAAATAAAGCCAACCTGCATAGGTTGGGAAAGGTCCCATTCTAAATTAGATGTCAAAACCTTGTTTCAATAACTTAGACATTTGGAAATGGCTACATTGACGACAGGATGTTTCTGTGAAGGGCAAGGGCCCCTTCCCTATGTTGGCCCAAAGAACCCTCCCTTATTGGTTACAATTGGACCGTTTATTTTTTTATGCGGCACCTCATCTGAATTTGTTTGAGCGCCTTCTGCTCCTTTCCAGGTTTGACCTCTTAGCATAATTGTAAGGTGGATGCCCTCATTTTTCGAGGACTGGGATTTCAGACTCAATCAATCAGATTCACACTGATCGACACATGTCCATATATAAATGACATATCATCCTCAGGGTAGTTACATCTGTTAAGAAGCAATGGTTTGCCTTACCACCACACGTAGCTCCTTCTTAACACCGTCGCGACCACCCCAATCTCGGACGGAGGCCTTCACCTCGATGGTATGGAGGCCCAGCTTCATGGGGATGATGACAAAGGGGACACTTCGTGTGGACCTGGGGTCCACCATAACAGTAACAATGTACCTCCCCTTCTTGCTGGCAGAGCTGCACACGTCTGATGTCTCCCTCAGTTCTACACGGACCTGCCATTAAGGTGGAGAGGGGTAGTCACATCGCCGTGCATCTAATCAGATAAATACCACACTGAATGGTATAATAATAATTATAATCATTATAATAAGGCACAGAAGAGGTCATACTGATTTTAGAATGAAATATTTGGTCAATCTAGCAGTTTACTCTGTATACTACCTGCATCTGCAGGTTCAACTCAACACGGTTGCGTGCCTGCCTTTAAATGACAATAAGCTTACGGTTATAGATTCCTCCATGTAGTTGTGAAGAATGGCTTTGATTTCCAGCTGCTCATTGCGTACGGCAGAGTAGGGCAGCTTCAGATCAAGGAAGAAGTTCTTCCAAACAATTACTTTGAGGGGTTCAGACACACAGATTCCTATTGAGCAAGAGAGATGCCATAAGATGGAAGATGTAGAAAGAGTAGCCACCAATATAGAAAGATGGGCAAAAATAAGTGAGAGTACCATGTGTTTTGGACAGGCCAATGGCAGTGATCTGCCAGCTGGTGATGGAACCCGGTAAGGTCATTTTTATGTTATGCACAGGACTAAAATGGTAAAAAAGAGAAAGAAAATATGTAGGATTTTCATTACATGGGAAAGGGAATATGGATTAGAAGGCATTTTACTGTAGTGCATTGAACAATCTCAATAAATACTGCTCTTACCACTGCTTATTGTCAGGGCACCGCGGCAGACTCTCCTCAATCCACAGCCAACTCTCAGGGAAGAAGGAACGGGAAATGATGTCGTTAAAACTTTCGAAATCTTCATCCTCTTCTTCACCTTACCAAGAGTGACAGAAAGTCAGACAGTTCCCATCATGTATTTCCCTTTCACACAGAAGGGAATACCAGAATATTTTATACATTCACACTCTGTTTTTTTTTCATCACACTGGATTTACATGGTGTGCAATTTTAGAATTTACCATTCCAGTCCACTACAGTTGTTTCACTTACTGCGGGCTAATATGAGCTGGTCAGTCTTGGCCTCTTCACGTTTGGTGGCCATTTCTCTACAACATTTCAGGAAGGCTTCCACACAGTCTGTTCCATCGCTGATGTATTGGGCACGCCGCTCGCATGTGTAATCTAGAATGTTCTTCCTCATACCGTCCATGCAGCATTGTCTCTCCAGGCCTGTGTACTGGCTCGCTAGGACAGAGAAGTGCATTATCAGTAAGATTCTGCATTATCGCAGAGTGATCTGCAAAACCTTTAGGGAAACCCAGTGCTGAGAGTTAAAGGAATTTTAAAGGAATATAATTCAATGAAAAAAAAAAAACTGAACATCATTTGAAGTTTGTTTAGTGGCCAATCTGGACAGCAGTCTTCCTATTTCGTAATTGGTTCTCATTCCCAGAGGTTGAAAACATAAACTATAAAACACTATTTGACATCCTTGCAATAGATGTCTGTTTGGTAAGAAAGAAGTACTAAGTTCTACTAATAAATAAATACATATATATGTACATGGTTAAAACAAAAACATCCAGTTTTAAGATCAGGCATCACAAGCAGAGAAACTCCTGTCCTACCCAGTGTGGTTACGACATCATTTATAGTCACTGCTCGTCGTCTCCTTGAGTTGACAGGGCAGCTGGAGACTAAAGCACACAAAGAAGAAGATGGATTTCAATGCACAAAACCTGCCTGGGATACTTGACAAGGCAATATTAAGGACAAATGTTTTAGGCCTACATCAACCAAATTCCACAGTGAGAATGAAGATACTTATGGTGAAGTAAAATATGATACACCAGCTGATAACTGGCTAAAACTGGCTAAAATGTGATATTGCCAATTGTGTATTTTACAACTTAAGTATTAATATTATAAATTAAGCAATAACAACAATAATAATAATACTTGGGATTATATAGCGCTTTGCAAATAACCAGTCACTTAACAATTGTAGAAATGAAGAAAAAAAACAGTAGTCAAAACAAAGCCAGGCTAAACAAAAACATGAAAAAGAGTGAAAGGAGGCCACAATGAAGAGAAAGAGTGTGATATATCAATGTACGAATGACTGAGCAGGTGTTCTGTGTGTCCGAAAACAAACGCTTAGTAGTCATTGGCATCTTTTTGCTACATTGTAAGACTTTTACAAAGTGTCTAGAAATGATAACTCTGCGTGGCCAACCGAGGTATCAACGCTTATGAGGTCAGAAGTAGAAGTAAGCTGACTGCCAATGGTTTTGAGAGACACACAACATCCAATTTTCAGCCAACACATATTTTGCACACATTCAGATCAGGTTATTAAAGAGATTGCAAGATTGTCCATTTTCAGATTAACTCAAGGATACCATTTTTATGTCTCTGTGCAGTTCGAAGTAAATTGCTAGCATTGATCAATGAAATTAGAACCTATATTCACCCACTCAAAAAACACCCGGCAGTTACTGAATCTCTATGCTTTCAACCATCTAAAAGCATAACCAAATTCCAATGGAAAAACAACGTCAGATTTTTGGTTTAGTTGTCACCCAAATGTCTATCACTACGCTTTCAACCATTTACATGTAAAGTTCAAATGGGAATACAATGTCATATATTTGGTTTATTTATACAAAGGATTAATGCGTCATCATTGTGCTTCATCTAATAGCAGAACCAAATCACCTGTATTGCAGTTGAGATTACATTACAAGTACATGGTCCAAGTGATTAAGGCCATTTTGAGATTCTGCGCAGATTATTACAGCAATGTGAAGAGCTCCAAAGACCTTTTTAACCTTTATTGAACTAGGAAAGTCAGTTAAGAACAAATTATTATTTACAATGTCCTAGGAACAGTGGGCTAACTGCATTGTTCAGGGGCAGAACGACCCATTTTTACCTTGTTAGCTCGGGGATTCAATCTAGCAACCTTTCGGTTGCTGGCCCAACGCTCTAAACACTAGGCTACGTGCCGACCTATACACCTATACGTGTATTTGGGGAGGTTCTCTCATTCTTTTCTACAGATCCTCCCAAGCTCCGTCAGGTTGGATGGGGAACATCGATGCACAGCTATTTTCAGGTCTTTCCAGAGATGTTCGATCCGGTTCAAGTCCGGGCTCTGGCTGGGCCACTCAGGGACATTCAAAGACTTTTCCCGAAGCCACTCCTGTGTTGTCTTGGATGTCAAACTTAGGGTCGGTGTCCTGTTGGAAGGTGAATCTTCACCCCAGTCTGAGGCACCCTGGAGCAGGTTTTAATCAAGGATCTCTCTGTACTTTACTCAGTTAATCTTTCCCTTGAGCCTGACTAGCCTCCCAGCCCCTCCTGCTGAAAAACATCCCCACAGCATGATGCTGCCACCACCATGCTTCTCCGAAGTGCCAGGTATCCTCCCGACGTGACACTTGGAATTCAGGCCAAAGAGTTCAATCTTGGTTTCATCAGACCAGAGAATCTTGTTTCTCATAGTCTGAGAGTCCTTTAGGTGCCTTTTAGCAAACTCCAAGCAAGCTGTCAAGTGCCCTTTACTGAGGAGTGGCTTCTGTCTGGCCACTCAACCATAAAGGCCTGATTGGTGGAGTGCTGCAGAGATGGTTGTCCTTCTGGAAGTTTCTCCCATCTCCACAGAGGAACTCTAGAGCTCTGTCAGAGTGACCATAGGGTTCTTGGTCACCTCCCTGACCAGCTTTAGGAAGAGTCCTTGCGGTTCCAAACTTCTTCCAAGGACGATGGAGGCCACTTTATTCTTGGGTACTTTCAAGCTGCAGAAATGTTTTGGCACCCTTCCCCAGATCTGTGCCTCGACACAATCCTGTCTCAGAGCTCCTTCGATCTCATGGCGTGGTTTTTGCTCTGACATGCACTGTCAAATGTGGGACAGTATATACGGTTGAAGTCAGAAGTTTACATACACTTAAAACTAGTTTTACAACCACTCCACAAATTTCTTGTTAACAAACTATAGTTTTGGCATGTCAGTTAGGATATCTACTTTGTGCAGGACACAAGTACATTTTCAACAATTGTTTACAGACAGATTATTTCACATCCCCAAGATGGCGTAGCAGTAAGTTGTCCTGTCGTATCGTCTCTCTGTACATATCTGTAAATATAGTCTCTTTTTCGTTTTAGATATTTTTCTTTGCATATCTTTAAAAACATTTTGCTAAACCTAAGCTTCAAAATACTCTACTGCAATCCGCCTCACCCAATGTAGCTACTTTTCCTAAAGTATTTATATTTACTTCGGAACCGGAACCCCTCAACTGAAGCTAGCCAGCTAACCACCAGCTATACTAGCGGTCTTCAGCTAACCGGTCATCAGCTAACCTTAAGCTCGGAAAGCTCTCGCCAGTTCGAACAATGCGACGCTAACCAGAGCATAACGGACCTATTTATTTTTTATCCCCGGATTCCTTCCGCAAACGGAACATTTTTTTCAGCTGGATCCTCACAACTAGCTATCGAGCTAAACCGCAACCCTGGTTGATTACTCCTGGCTAGCATTTCCACCCACGTAGCTTGAAGCTAGCCCGGCCAGAGCTCCTGTGTTCCTAGCATACTCCTGGGCTTCTATACCCGGATCCACGACCGGTCTATCGATGTCACTGCATGAAGAGGAATAAACAGACTCACCCCATCGCGACGTCCTCCAAAGGCTAACTCTCTAGCCCTCGCTATCTCCTTGCTTGCTAATTCGGCATGCTAACTGCTAGCTTGTTTAGCCCAGGTCCGCTAACTACTACCTTGTTTACCCCGGCCTGCTAATCTGTTAGCTTGTTAGCACAGGCCTGCTAACCGTCTGCATCGCAGTGGCCCATATGTACTTTCTATCTTTTCCCGATTTTAAAAAATTGTTTATACCTTCCGGAAACCTGCCTCACCCAATGTGATACGGAATCACTATTATTTTTAATTTTTAGAACACACTCAAGAACCTCCAAAAGCTAACCAGCTAACTAAGCTACAAGCTATTTAGTCATTGTTAGTTTTTTAAACCTGGATAACACTCGCCAGTCCAGCCCCCCTGCCCGATCCACCGCTGCCCCTGGACTCTGATCACTTGGCTACATAGCTGATGCACGCTGGACTGTCCATTAATCACGGAACTCCATTCTGCTTGTTTGTTTTATCTGTCGGCCCCGTTGCCTAGTCAATGCCATTTTACCTGCTGTTGTTATGCTAGCTGATTATCTGTTGTCTCACCCACTGTTTTAGCTAGCTTTCCCAATTCAACACCTGTGATTACTGTATGCCTCGCTGTATGTCTCTCTCAAATGTCAATCTGCCTTGTATACTGTTGCTCAGGTTAGTTATCATTGTTTTAGTTCACAATGGAGCCCCTAGTCCCACTTCTCATACCCCTGATACCTCCTTTGTCCCACCTCCCACATATGCGTTGACCTCACCCATTACAACCAGCATGTCCAGAGATAAAACCTCTCTCATCATCACCCAGTGCCTGGGCTTACCTCCGCCGTACCCGCACCCCACCATACCCCTGTCTGGGCATTATGCCCTGAATATATTCTACCATGCCCAGAAACCTGCTCCTCTTATTCTCTGTCCCCAACGCTCTAGGCGACCAGTTTTGATAGCCTTTAGCCGCAACCTCATACTACTCCTTCTCTGTTCCGCGGGTGATGTGGAGGTAAACCCAGGCCCTGCATGTCCCCAGGCACCCTCATTTGTTGACTTCTGTGATCGAAAAAGCCTTGGTTTCATGCATGTCAACATCAGAAGCCTCCTCCCTAAGTTTGTTTTACTCACTGCTTTAGCACACTCTGCTAACCCTGATGTCCTTGCCGTGTCTGAATCCTGGCTCAGGAAGGCCACCAAAAATTCTGAGATTTCCATACCCAACTATAACATCTTCCGTCAAGATAGAACTGCCAAAGGGGGAGGAGTTGCAGTCTACTGCAGAGATAGCCTGCAAAGTAATGTCATACTTTACAGGTCCATACCCAAACAATTCGAACTACTAATTCTGAAAATTACTCTCATCGAACAGTCCCCGCGATATGCAACTCTTCAGGGAAGTCAGGAACCAATACACGCAGTCAGTCAGGAAAGATAAGGCCAGCTTCTTCAGGCAGAAGTTTGCATCCTGTAGCTCCAACTCCAAAAAGTTCTGGGACACTGTGAAGTCCATGGAGAACAAGAGCACCTCCTCCCAGCTGCCCACTGCACTGAGGCTAGGGAACACGGTCACCACCGACAAATCATTGATTATCGAAAACTTCAACAAGCATTTCTCAACGGCTGGCCATGCCTTCCGCCTGGCTACTCCAACCTCGGCCAACAGCTCCGGCCCCCCCGCAGCTCCTCGCCCAAGCCTCTCCAGGTTGTCCTTTACCCAAATCCAGATAACAGATGTTCTGAAAGAGCTGCAAAACCTGGACCCGTATAAATCAGCTGGGCTTGACAATCTGGACCCTCTATTTCTGAAATTATCCGCCGCCATTGTCGCAACCCCTATTACCAGCCTGTTCAACCTCTCTTTCATATCGTCTGAGATCCCCAATTATTGGAAAGCTGCTGCAGTCATCCCCCTCTTCAAAGGGGGAGACACCCTGGACCCAAACTGTTACAGACCTATATCCATTCTGCCCTGCCTATCTAAGGTCTTCGAAAGCCAAGTCAACAAACAGGTCACTGACCATCTCGAATCCCACCGTACCTTCTCCGCTATGCAATCTGGTTTCCGAGCCGGTCACGGGTGCACCTCAGCCACACTCAAGGTACTAAACAACATCATAACCGCCATCGATAAAAGACAGTACTGTGCAGCCGTCTTCATCGACCTTGCCAAGGCTTTCGACTCTGTCAATCACCAGATTCTTATCGGCAGACTCAGTAGCCTCGGTTTTTCGGATGACTGCCTTGCCTGGTTCACCAATTACTTTGCAGACAGAGTTCAGTGTGTCAAATCGGAGGGCATGCTGTCCGGTCCTCTGGCAGTATCTATGGGGGTGCCACAGGGTTCAATTCTCGGGCCGACTCTTTTCTCTGTATATATCAATGATGTTGGTCTTGCTGCGGGCGATTCCCTGATCCACCTCTACGCAGACTACACCATTCTATATACTTTCGGCCCGTCCTTGGACACTGTGCTATCTAACCTCCAAACAAGCTTCAATGCCATACAACACTCCTTCCTTGGCCTCCAACTGCTCTTAAACGCTAGTAAAACCAAATGCATGCTTTTCAACCGATCGCTGCCTGCACCCGCATGCCCGACTAGCATCACCACACTGGATGGTTCTGACCTTGAATATGTGGACACCTATAAGTACCTAGGTGTCTGGCTAGACTGCAAACTCTCCTTCCAGATCCATATCAAACATCTCCAATCGAAAATCAAATCAAGAGTCGGCTTTCTATTCCGCAACAAAGCCTCCTTCACTCACGCTGCCAAGCATACCCTAGTTTAGTTTAGTTTAGTTTATTTTATTTTTTTACAGGGACAGTGCACATTAATCAACGTTTCAGTAAAAGTGCCGGTTTTAGCCAGCCGGCTAATTTTCAACCGCAGTCCCTCGTAAAACTGACTATCCTACCGATCCTCGACTTCGGCGATGTCATATACAAAATCGCTTCCAACACTCTACTCAGCAAACTGGATGCAGTTTATCACAGTGCCATCCGTTTTGTCACTAAAGCACCTTATACTACCCACCACTGCAACTTGTATGCTCTAGTCGGCTGGCCCGCGCTACATATTCGTCGCCAGACCCACTGGCTCCAGGTCATCTACAAGGCCATGCTAGGTAAAGCTCCGCCTTATCTCAGTTCACTGGTCACGATGGCAACACCCATCCGTAGCACGCGCTCCAGCAGGTGTATCTCACTGATCATCCCTAAAGCCAACACCTCATTTGGCCGCAGATAACTGGAACGAATTGCAAAAATCGCTGAAGTTGGAGACTTTTATCTCCCTCACCAACTTCAAACATCAGCTATCTGAGCAGCTAACCGATCGCTGCAGCTGTACATAATCTATTGGTAAATAGCCCACCCATTTTCACCTACCTCATCCCCACAGTTTTTATTTATTTACTTTCTGCTCTTTTGCACACCAATATCTCTACCTGTACATGATCATCTGATCATTTATCACTCCAGTGTTAATCTGCAATATTGTAATTATTTGCCTACCTCCTCATGCCTTTTGCACACATTGTATATAGACTCCCCTTTTTTTCTACTGTGTTATTGACTTGTTAATTGTTTACTCCATGTGTAACTCTGTGTTGTCTGTTCACACTGCTATGTTTTTTCTTGGCCAAGTCGCAGTTGCAAATGAGAACTTGTTCTCAACTAGCCTACCTGGTTAAATAAAGGTGAAATAAAAAAATAAAAAATTATAATTCACTGTATCACAATTCCAGTGGGTCGGAAGTTTACATACACTAAGTTGACTGTGCCTTCAAACAGATTGGAAAATTCCAGAAAATGATGTCATGGCTTTAGAAGCTTCTAATAGGCTAATTGACATCATTTGAGTCAATTAGAAGTGTACCTGTGGATGTCTTTCAAGGCCTACCTTCAAACTCAGTGCCTCTTTGCTTGGGAAAAGGGGAAAATCAAAAGAAATCAGCCAAAGGAAGAAGCCACTGCTCCAAAACCGCCATAAAAATGCCAGACTACGGTTTGCAAATGCACATGGGGACAAATATCATACTTTTTGTAGAAATGTCCTCTGGTCTGATGAAACAGAAATAGATCTGTTTGAAGAACACCATCCCAACCGTGAAACACGGGGGTGGCAGCATCGTGTTGTGGGGTTGCTTTGATGCAGGAGGAACTGGTGCATTTCACAAAGTAGATTAGTTTGAAATCATTCTGCACCCTCATTGGGTCATTGGCCTGCCTGTCCTCCGGATTCAATCCCCAGTCGAACGGCCAGTCGGAGCGAGCCAACCAGGACCTCGAGACCACTCTGCGCTGCCTGGTCTCCGCCAACCTCACCACCTGGAGCCAGCAACTGGTGTGGGTGGAATACGCCCGCAACACCCTTCCCTGCTCTGCCACGGGCCTATCACAGTTTTATTGTTCCCTGCGGTATCAGCCTCTGCTCTTCCCTGAGCAGGAATATGAGGTCGGCACACCTACTGCCCAGATGTTTTTCCGCTGCTGTCATCGTCCTTGGAGGAGAGCTCGGTCAGCCCTCCTCAAGACCACCTCCAGGTATCAATGACAAGCGGATCCCGGCTCCCCGGTATTGTCTCGGGTAGAAGGTATGGCTATCCACCTGGGATCTGCCCCTCTGGGTGGAATTCTGCAAACTCTCCCCCCGGAATATCGGCCCGTTCCCCATCACCAAGATCATTTGCCCCTCTGCTGTACATCTTCTGTTGCCCCGTAACCTTCATATATACATTCCACCTTTCACGTGTCCAGAGACAAACCCATGTCTCACAGCCCTTTGTCTCCCATTTCCAGGCCCAGTCTTATCGATGGCCAACCGGCTTACATGGTGAGGCGTCTCCTGAAGGTTTGACCTCAGGGCAGGGTATTCCAGTGCCTGGTTGACTAGGAGGTTTATTGTCTCCATCCCCCTCCAGGTGTCGCTCATCTTCCCCAATATCCCCGGTGTATTTATACCTGTGTTCTCTGTTTGTCTGTTGCCAGTTCGTCTTGTTTGTTCAATTCAACCAGCGTTTTGTGTCTCAGCTCCTGCTCTTTCCAGTCTCGCTTTTCTCACACTCCTAGTTTTGACCCTTGCCTGTCCTGACCCTGAGCCCTGACCACTCTGCCTGACCCTGAGCCTACCTACCGACCTATACATTTGCCCCCCTCTGGATTGCCGACCTCTGCCTTACCCTGAGCCTGCCTGCCGCCCAGTACCTTTGCCCCACCTCTGGTTGACTAACCCCTGCCTGCCTTGACCTGTCTATTGCCTGCCCCTGTTGGAATATTAAACTATTGTTTATTTGATGTGGTCTGCATCTGGGTCTTACCTTCATACCTGATATCAATAGCAACAGTGAATCTATTTAGTTTTAAGTGGAGATTTTTCTAGCTAAGCAGTGCTTGGTTAAAAGCCTAGATGGGAGACCAAAAGGCAGCTATTGATAGATCAAGTCTCCAGTTGGAGGTCCTGCCCAGCCTATAGGTTTTTTCTGATACTGGATATAACGTTGAAGATCTGACATTGTTTTAAAGGTACAAAGTTTTGTCTATGATGCAATTGGGTTACCATGATGACATAATCCTGTGGTTGAAATTTCACCCTCAAAACAACAGTTCCTTTCCCTTTTTCCAAAAGTTTGACTTTTTTCAAGTCCAATTTATTTCTCACATAGATTCAATGTCAAAATATGTTGACAAATGATGTTGAAACAACGTTGATTCAACCAGTTTGTGCCCAGTGGGTAGTGACACATTGCCTCTATCAAACCAATAAAGTATTTTGAATGGGTGCAGTTCCAAAGAGACATTGAGTGAAAAAAAATACCTATGACTTGCAGCAAGCTAGCGTGAATAAGATACAAAACAAATGCCTCATAGGCTACTAAAACAGAGACACGGACAAAAAAATAATAATATATGAAAAATTGCCTCTACTAAGGCAAATCCGAGTGCTGAATGCAATTGACTCCGACCGTTCCCATTCAAACTAAAAATCCAACTGTGAAGTTCGCCTGATTTCCAATAGTCAAGTGACCGAGATAGGAATTTGGAAGGCTGGCCACGCAAGACTAGGCAGGCCTGAATGTGTATTTCAGCTTTTATATAGAGGCCTTATAGTTGGGTTTCACATACCTGTCCTCTCAGGGGTGTGCCCTGCACCGCTGGATGCAAACACCAGCCCAGCATCGTAGAAAACCCCCATGCTGTCCTTTCCACTCCCTGCAGTGCAGCCTGTGTCATGTTTCTCTATTATGTCCCAGATCTAAGGATGGATTCATGCACATACCAATGCCATGTACACACACACACACACACACACACACACACACACACACACACACACACACACACACACACACACACACACACACACACACACACACACACACACACACACACACACACACACACACACACACACACACACACACACACACACACATTTACCTATTCTTGTGGGGACAAAACAATTTTCAATGAATCCAACCTAAGTGTATGTAAACTTCTGTAACTATTCAGACCCTTTGCTATGAGACTCGAAATTGAGGTGCATCCTGTTTCTATTGCTCATTCTTGAGATGTTGAGAACATGAGATGTTGAACATGATTTGGAAAGGGACACAACTGTCGACATAATAGTCCATAGTTGACAGTGCATGTCAGAGCAAATACCAAGCCGTGAGTTCGAAGGAATTGTCCGTAGAGCTTCGAGACAGGATTGTGTTGAGGCACAGATCTGGGGAAGGGTACCAAAAAATGTCTGCATCATTGAAGGTCCCCGAGAACACAGTGGCTTCCATCATTCTTAAATGGAAGAAGTTTAGAACCACCAAGACTCTTCATGGAGCTGGCCGCCCAGCCTAACTGAGCAATTGGGGGAGAAGGGCCTTGGTCCGGGAGAAGACCAAGAACCCAATGGTCATTTACAGAGCTCCAGAATTTCTCTGTGGAGATGGGAGAACCTTCCAGAAGGACAACCATCTCTGCAATACTCCACCAAGCAGACCTTTATGGTAGAGTAGACAGATGGAAGCCACTCCTCAGTAAAAAGCACATGACAGCCCGCTTGGAGTTTACTAAAAGTCACCTAAAAGACTCTCATACCATGAGAAACAAGAGTCTCTGGTCTGATGAAACCAAGATTGAACCCTTTGACCTGAATGCCAAGCATCACGTCTGGAGGAAAGCTGGCACCATCCCTAGGGTGAATCATGGTGGTGGCAGCATCATGCTGTGGGGATGTTTTTCAGCGGCAGGGACTGGGAGACTAGTCAGGATCAAGGGAAAGATTAACGGAGCAAACTACAAAGAGACCCTTGATGAAAACCTGCTCCAGTGCGCTTAGGACCTCAGACTGGGGTGAAGGTTCACTTTCCAACAGGACAACGACCTTAAGCACACAGCCAAGACAACGCAGTAGTGGCTTCAGGACAAGTCTCTGAATGTCCTTGAGCGGCCCAGCCAGAGCCCGGACTTGAACCCGATCTAAAATCTGTGGAGAGACCTGAAAATAGCTGTGCAGCGACTCTCCCTATCCAACCTTACAGAGCTTGAAAGGATTTGCAGAGGAGAATGGGAGAAACTCCCGAAAATACAGGTGTGCCAAGCTTATAGTGCCATACCCATCAAGACTCAAGCCTGTAATCTCTGCCAAAGGTGCTTCAACAAAGCACTGAGTAAAGGGTCTGAATACTTATTTACATGTGATATTTAATTTTTATATATCTAAATATGCCATAAATTCAAAAAATGTGTTTTTGCTTTGTCATTGTGGGGTATTGTGTGTAGATTGAGGAGGAGGAAAAACAATTTAATCCATTTTAGAATAAGGCTGAAACGTAGCAAAATGTGGAAAAAGTCAAGGGGTCTGAATACCTTCCGAATGCACTGTACCCACATTGCTTCTTTTTTTTAAACACATCACTTTTTTATACCGACATGAATTACATTCCATGGGGTCTGAAATTTTTGACACCATTGATAAAGATTTGCAACAATGACTGTATAAAATAATAGCTCATCTATTGTACGCTCCAAAATTGGGAAATTATATTATTTTATGCTAATACATTTCTCTAAGAAAGAGATATTGTTTAATTTATTTATTCTAAAAATGGGTAGGTGTCAAAATTACAGACACCCCTAAAGAGTCTTATAAATAAAGTTGTCAACATTTTTTGCATTTGGTCGCATATTGCTAGTACACAATGACTACATCAAGCTTGCATTTGCAGTTCCAATAACAGGGGAGGTGAGCATGTCTTGGGGGGTGTCATCTTGGACCGTCTCATCATCATTATTCACGATTCATTCAGGACTGTCCGTAATCATGGTGGCATCCACATTAACGTAGAAGTGTTTAAAAACATATTTTATTCTAAAAGGACAAAATACACTATTTACCATTCATTTCTATTGGGCACAAAATAATCTGAAACACAAATGCATCCAACAAGTGTGTAGAGTCACAAGCTTTATGTAGTCATTGCGCGCTAGGAATATGGGACCAAATACTCAACTTTTGACTACATTATTTATTTATAAGAATCAATATTTTTTAACCCTACTTTATTTTTATTAGTTGTTAAACAAAACCTCTTTCTCTGAGCAATTGTATTAGTATAAAATTAATATAATTTCCCAATTTTTGGGGGACATGCAATATAACACAGTATTTCTTTTATACAGTCATTATTGCGCATCTTTTTCAAGCATGTCAATAATTTCCAGACCCCATTGTAGGTATGGACTAACATCAATAAAAAACAAATGATGGACTATTTTAGATGAGAAGACTCAGAGTCTTATTAATTAGGTGTCAGAAATGGGGTATGTTCAGTCTGCAGTTCTTCACCTTTGTCTGAGTAAGTCGGTTTTTGTCATTCAAGACGTAGACCCCATTATCCACAGCCACAAGTCCCACCCTGGCCTCTGAATCACCAATGACAGACAGGGTGACTTCTGCCCCAGGTGCATAACTAGTCCTGGGACTGACAGCTTCCACTTTTAGCTGTGGGACACAGACGGAGGTAATGTTTGAGAAGTCTTGAATGCAATACCTCACATAGAAATACTAACACAGCAAGGCAACCGTTTTAAGAGGGGGAGATGGGCAAATGTGTATAACAGTAGAAAGGTTGGACACAGGGATTGAACCTTGATCTCCGGTGGAGAGTGGTAGATGTGACTAGAGCCGAGTGTAACCACTATACGATGGGTTCTGTACTGCGAGGCAACATTCTTACCGATCCCATGCACGTATCCTTGACGTCGACCCACACAGAGTCAGACACAACCTCTTTCTGGCCCACGTGGTAATATGCCACAATCCGGAAGGAGGGGATCATATCCTTGTTCACCGTCAGAGAATGTGTCACCAGTCCTTGTCCCTTACTCCACTCTAACCTTTGGGAGAAAATGAGCTGTCCTTTGCTCAAGATCTGTGAACACAGAGACTTGTCAGTATTCATCTCTAAGGGGGGGACAAACTGGCATTAACTGGAAAAGAGTGCCAGCCCGTGATGGGTGGAGTCAGAGAGTTCCCGGGTTTAAGTAAGGAACAGAGTGGGAGGCCTTGGTGCACAACTGAGCAAGAGGACAAGCACATTAGAGTGTCTCGTCCTCAACTAGCAGCTTCAATAAATAGTACCTGCAAAACACCAGTCTCAACATCAACAATGAAGAGGCAACTCCAGGGTGCTGGCCTTCTTGGCCAATAAAAATAAAAGATTAAGATGGGCAAAATAACACAGACACTGGATAGAGGAACTCTGCCTAGAAGGCCAGCATCCCGGAGTCGCCTCTTCACTGTTGACGTTGAGACTGGTATTTTGCGGATAGTATTTATTGAAGCTGCCAGTTGAGGATGAGACACTCTAATGTGCTTGTCCTCTTGCTCAGTTGTGCACCGGGGCCTCCCACTCCTCTTTCTATTCTGGTTAGAGCCAGTTTGCGCTGTTCTGTGAAGGTCTTCAGTTTCTTGGCAATTTCTCGCATGGAATAGCCTTCATTTCTCAGAACAAGAATAGACTGATGAGTTTCAGAAGAAAGATCTTTGTTTCTGGCCAGTTTGAGCCTGTAATCAAACCCACAAATGTTGATGCTCCAGATGCTCAACTTGTCTGAAGGCCAGTTTTATTGCTTCTTTAATCAGAACAACAGTTTTCAGCTGTGATAACATAATTGCAAAAGGGTTTTCTAATGATCAATTGGCCTTTTGAAATTATTATCTTGGATTAGTTAACACAATGTGCCAATGGAAGACAGGAGTGATGGTTGCTGATAATGGGCCACTGTATGCCTATGTAGATATTCCATTAACAATCAGGCATTTCCATCAACTAATAAAAATAAAGTAAGTTTAAAAACATTAACAATGTCTACACTGTATTTCTGATCAATTTTATGTTATTTTAATGGACAAAAAATGTGATTTTCTTTCAAAAACAAGGACATTTCTAAGTGACCCCAAACATTTGAATGGTAGTGTATATATCTTCTTTTCTTTTTTTTTACATACCACACGATACACACCATGCAGCATTTTTACCCTGTAATGTTGCCCACCATAGCACCACAGCTTGGTCAAATGCACAAGTCTAAGTGATTAAAGTTGACTGGTACACACCAGAAAGGTTATCTCATGATTGCCATGCTGGGCCGCAGGACTGCTGCCGAGGCTTAGGTCTACTTTGAGTCGCTCTCCGATTTTGACCTCTGCAGAATGGATGTTTATGTGAATATAGTTCCGTGAGTTGTCTTTTGATTTATAGGGCTTGGCAGTCATCATCTGTGTGCCCTGCCTGTCATCTCCAAGTCCATTGACTTTGGTCTTCACCTGTGTTGAAATAGAGCAACAAAATGAATGACTACAAGGTGTCAACACTGTTCTTGACACAATTAAAAAACAAGTTTGGGTTTTGAACTTGCCATGATAGGCAGCTCAGCAGTGCCCACATCCGTGTTAATTGTCATTTTGGCAATACCATTTTCATGTGTCTTCCCCTGCACTTGTTGGTGTTTGTGTAAAGCCTCCACATCAATATCGTTGGCTGGAGAATCATCTGGATTGGTCACATACACCTAATGGTACAAATTGAAAGTGGTACAATTACACCAATAGGTGGGAAAGACAGTGCAAGCCCAATATACCATCCTACCCCTTTGACCACAGTTACTTGGTAGGCTTCCATGGTTAAAATAACTAGGCAACACTTTGGAATAGCATAGTAATTGAGTTCATGTAGAACACAGTGATTGAATGCTCTTAAATGTACCGAGATGTCATAAGGCATTCCTGGTTTGAAGTACAGTGGGGTCTTCTTGAAGTGAATGCTATACGGTGACTTGACTATGAAGATTCCCTTTTTCTCTGCTTTCACCATCTCACTCCCTGAGGGATAAAACCAACACCTTCCCTGTTTTGAGATTGAACACAAACGCACACTTCATGAGATGCAAAAGTATGCACGTACCACACACACTCTACTTACCTGTGTCTGTTAACACATTGACTGATATGTAGAGGGATTTCTGCAAAAGGTTATTGATGTCTGGAAAAGTTTCTTTAATGTGCTGTATCTTCAGAACCGCTTTGCCCACTCCTTTAATAACCTGCATTCATAAGAAACAAAGAAACGATGTCTGTCTGTCAGACTTCTTGTGATATTATAGCTATAGAGCTCATCAATGGTGAATGTTTGTGAATACCTGTATGTGTACCAAATAAACTCCCTCCCATATTACATTCACAAACCTCCACTCTCTGGAGAGAGCTGGGAAAACTCGTCCTGCCATCTTCTTGGATCACCCCGAACACCACAAAACCAAATCCTGTCACAGGCTCCTCAAATAGGTACCTTCACACCCAAACCATACAGAAATACCACCACAGAGAATTAAGGGAGGGGGGGTAAATTAGATGATATGTTAAGTAGAAATTCTAGTTACTAGTTACCATGGAAATAACAACTATAGATATATTTTGACATTCTACAATAGCTCCAACCTGGCATCAATGTTGACCGATAGCTCATCATCATCAACGTAGAAGAAGGACTTGCTCACTGTCAATATGACTTCAAAGCTGGGTAGAACTAGATAGGAAGAATTCATATAGTAAACAAAAATATAAATGCAACATGTAAGTGTTGGTCTCATGTTTCATGAGCTGAACTAAGATCCTCAACATTTTGTAAACACACAAAGGGTACTTCTCAAATATTTGGTGCAAAAATGTGTTTACATCCCTGTTAGTGAGTATTTTTCTCCTTTGTCAAGATAATGCATCCAACTGACAGGTGTGGCACATCAAGAAGCTTGTATTGGGGACAATAAAAGGTAACTCTAAAATGTGCACAGATGTCACAGATGTCTCAAGTTTTGAGGGAGCGTTGCACTGTAAGAATGAGAGATGAAACTGGGGGTTTGCTGAAGAATTTCTGCACAAACTGTCAGAAACCGTCTCAGGGAAAATCATCTGCGTTCGAATCCTCACCAGGGTACTAACCTGATTGCAGTTCGGCGTCATAACCGACTTCAGTGGGCAAATGCTTGATTCAACTGTACTGGGTAGATGGCAGACAGTGTGTATGGCGTCACGTGGGCGAGCAGAATGCTGATGTCAACGTTGTGAGCAAAGTGCCCCATGTTGGCGGTGGGGTTATGGTATGGGCAGACATAAGCTACGGACAACGAACGCAATTGCATCTTAGCGATGGCAATTTAAATGCACAGAGATACCGTGACGAGATCCTGAGGCCCATTGTTGTGCCATTCATCCGCCGCCATCAGCTCATGTTTCAGCATGATAATGCACGGCCCCATGTCACAAGTGTCTTTACACAATTCCTGGAAGATGAAAATGTGCCAGTTCTTCCATGGCCTGCATATTCCCCAGACATGTCACCCATTGAGCACGTTTGGAATGCTTTGGATCGACGTGTATGACATCGTGTTCTAGTTCCCGCCAATATCCAGGTACTTCGCACAGCCATTGAAGAGGAGTGGGACAACAATCCACAGGTCACGATCAACAGCCTGATCAACTCTATTTGCATCAGGCAAATGTTGGTCACACCAGACACTGACCGATTTTCTAATCCACACCCCTACCTTTTTAAGGTATCTGTGACCAACATATTCATATCTGCATTCCCAGTCATGTGAAATCCATAGATTAGCGAATTTATTTTTAGTCTGTTCAACCTCCCTTTCGTATCGTCCAAGATTCCTAAAGATTGTAAAGCTGCCTCAGTCATCCCCTTCTTCAAAGGGGGTGACACTCTAGACCAAAACTGTTACAGACCTATATCTATCCTGCCCTGCTTTTCTAAAGTCTTCGAAAGCCAAGTTAACCAACAAATTACTGATCATTTCGAATCCCACCGTACTTTCTCCACTGTGCAATCCGGTTTCCGAGCTGTTCACGGATGCACCTCAGCCACACTCAAGGTACTAAACCACAGGGTTCAATTCTCGGGCGACTCTTTTCTCTCTATAAATCAACGACGTCGCTGTTGCTGCAGGTGATTCCTTGATCCACCTCTACACAGACGACACCATTCTGTATACATCTGGCCCTTCTTTGGACACTGTGTTAATAACAAACCTCCAAACGAGCTTCAATGCCATACAACACTCCACTTCCGTGGCCTCCAACTGCTCTTAAACGCTAGTAAAACTAAATGCATGCTTTTCAACCGATCGCTGCCCGCACCTGCCCGCCCGACTAGCATCACTACTCTGGACGGTTCTGGCTTAGAATATGTGGCCAACTACAATACCTAGGTGTCTGGCTAGACTGTAAACTCTCCTTCCAGACTCACATTAAGCATCTCCAATCCAAAATGAAATCTAGAATTTGCATCCTATTTCGCAAAAATGCCTCCTTCACTCACGCTGCCAAACATACCCTCGTAAAACTGACTATCCTACCGATCCTCAACTTCGGCAATGTCTTTTAAAGAATAGCCTCCAACACTCTAATCAGCAAACTGGATGCAGTCTATCACAGTGCCATCTGTTTTGTCACCTAAGCCCCATATACCACCCACCACTGTGACCTGTATGCTCTCGTCGGGTGGCCCTCGCTACATATTCGCCACCAGACCTACTGGCTCCAGGTCATCTATAAGTCTTTGCTGGTAAAGCTCCACCTTATCTAAGCTCACTGGTCACAATAACAACACCCACCCTTAGCACGCGCTCCAGCAGGTACAGTGGGGAGAACAAGTACTTGATACACAGCCGTTTTTGCAGGTTTTCCTACTTACAAAGCATGTAGAGGTCTGTAATTTGTATCATAGGTACACTTCAACTTTGTGAGACGGAATCTAAAACAAAAATCCAGAAAATCACATTGTATAATTTTTTACTTCTTAAGTCGACCCCCTACTTTTTGGAACATTCTGTTAAAAATCGCGCAACATTTCAGTGCCCTGCTACTCATGCCAGGAATATAGTATATGCATATGATTAGTATGTGTGGATAGAAAACACTCAGACGTTTCCAAAACTGGTTAAATCACGGCTGTGACTATAACAGAACGTGCGTTTCATCGAAAAGCGCAGGAAAATCTGATCACTGAAAATGGGAAAATATATCAATGCGCCACTTGAACGTATTGTTGAATAGAAACCACAATACCTGGAGCCGAGGTTGCAATACCTACAGCTTCCACACGATGTCAACAGTCTTGTCATTTGCCTAGAATGATTTTCTTGGTCAAACGGACACGAGGCAGCCCATTTCTTCCGGTCTCCGACCGGATATTTTGGTTGAGATTTACCCGGACATTATTTCAAGACGTACAGCTATAGAATATACATTGCCTCGTGATCAATTTGATCGATTATTAACGTTTACTAATACCTAAAGTTGCATTACAAAAGTATTTCGAAGTGTTTTGTGAAAGTTTATCGTCGACTTTTTTAATTTAAAAAAATGACGTTACGTTATAAAACTATGTTTTTTTCCTTGATCACACAGTCTTCATAGATCGATATCTAGGCTATATATGGACCGATTTAATTTAAAAAAAGACCCAATAGTGATGTTTATGGGACATCTAGGAGTGCCAATAAAGAAGATGGTCAAAGGTAATGAATGTTTTATATTTTATTTCTGCATTTTGTGTAGCGCTGACGATGTTCATTATTTTGTTTACGTCCCCTGCGGGTATTTAGGGGTGTTGCATGCTATCCGATAATAGCTTCTCATGCTTTCGCCAAAAAGCATTTAAAAAATCTGACTTGTTGGCTGGATTCACAACGAGTGTAGCTTTAATTCAGTACCCCGAATGTGTGTTTTAATGAACGTTTGAGTTTTAACGAGTGCTATTAGCATTTAGCGTAGCGCATTTGCATTTCCAGATGTCTAGATGGGACACTTGCGTCCCGGGTCGACTCAAGAGGTTAAGTAATTAATTTGCATTTTATTGCATGACATAAGTATTTGATCACCTACCAACCAGTAAGAATTCCGTCTCTCAACAGACCTGTTAGGTTTTCTTTAAGAATCCCTCCTGTTCTCCACTCATTACCTGTATTAACTGCACCTGTTTCAACTTGTTACCTGTATAAAAGCCACTTGTCCACACAATTCCACCACCACTTTTTTAAAAATTGAAAATGTTACATTTCTAGATTTTATTGAATAAAAATATAGAAACTAAAATGTTCTACATAATGGCATCATTAGAGATCATTAAAACATCTTGTTTTGTTAACCACAGATTATAGAAATGTGCCATTTTCACATATGTAGACTGGTACAGTATGGTTCCGGAGACAATGAATATGAGGTTGAAAGTGTCGGAATTGTCCTTTAATAAACGGCTACCCAAATGAAAACCCTTCTTACCATATTCTTTCACCTCAAAATCTGCAGTGAAGTTCTTATGTGGGTTATTCTTGAAGTTGGACACCACTTTCCAGTTTCCATTTCTATATTAAGAGAGAATGAGAGCAGAAGAGTTCACAGGCAAACGTTTTCCTGATAAGTGTGTTAGGATGATTGAATAACAAAAACAAACCTGGTGATCTCTGGGATAGGGAAGTGTCCAGATATTATTCCATTCTGTGGTTTGTAATTGTCCTGCTTTAAGGTGATTCCATCAGGATTCTATAAGTAAACAATATACAGTCGGAAGTTTACATACACTAAGGTTGGAGTAATTAAAACTCGTTTTTCAACCACTCTACAAATTTCTTGTTAACAAACTATAGGTTTGGCAAGTCGGATAGGACATCTACTTTGTGCATGACTCAAGTAATTTTTACAGACTATGTTTACAGACTACAGATAATTTAACTTATAATTCAATGTATCACAATTCCAGTGGGTCAGAAGTTTACATACACTAAGTTGACTGTACCTTTAAACAGCTTGGAAAATTCTAGAAAATTATGTAATGTCTTTAGAAGCTTCTGATAGGCAAGTAGACATAATTTGAGTCAATTGGAGGTGTACCTGTGGATGTATTTCAAGGCCTGCCTTCAAACTCAGTGCCTCTTTGCTTGACATCATGAGAAAATCAAAAGAAATCAGACCTCAGAAAGAAATTGTAGACCTCCACAAGTCTGGTTCATCCTTGGGAGCAATTTCCAAATGTCTGAAGGTACCACGTTCAAACAATAGTATGCAAGTATAAACACCTTAGGACCATGCAGCCGTCATACCGCTCAGAAAAAAGACACGTTCTGTCACAGAGAGATGAACGTACTTTATCGCAAAAAGTGCAAATCATTCCCAGAACAACAGCAAAGGACCTTGTGAAGCTGCTGGAGGAAACAGGTACAGACATTGCTTTGTTATATGCACAGTAAAACGAGTCCTATATCGACTTAACCTGAAAGGCCGCTCAGCAAGGAAGAAGCCACTGCTCCAAAACCACCATAAAAAAGCCAGACTACGGTTTGAAACTGCACATGGGGACAAAGATCATACTTTTTGGAGAAATGTCCTCTGGTCTGATGAAACAAAAATAGAACTGTTTGGCCATAATGATCATCGTTATGTTTGGAGGAAAAAGGGGGAGGCCTGCAAATCGAAGAATACCATCCCAACCGTGAAGCACGGGGGTGGCAGCATCATGTAGTCGGGGTGCTTTGCTGCAGGAGAGACCAGTGCACTTAGTGGTTAGAGTGGTTAGCCTAGTGGTTAGAGTGTTGTACTAGTAACCGAAAGGTTGCAAGATTGAATCCCCGAGCAGACATGGCAAATATCTGTCGTTCTGCCCCTGACCAACCCACTGTTCCTAGGCCGTCATTGAAAATAAGAATTTGTTCTTAACTGACTTGCCTAGTTAAGTAAAGGTAAAATATAAATATAAAGAATAAAAAATGTCACAAAATAGAGGTAGGAAAATTATGTAGACATATTTTTTATTTATTTTACTAGGCAAGTCAGTTAAGAACAAATTCTTATTTTTAATGACGGCCGAGGAATAGTGGGTTGTTCAGGGGCAGAACGACAGATTTATGTTCCTTGTCAGCTCAGGGATTCTATATTGCAATCTTTTGGTTACTAGTCCAACGCTCTAACCACTAGGCTACGCTGCCTCCCCATATTGAAGCAACGTCTCAAGACTTCAGTCAGAAAGTTAAAGCTTGGTGGCAAATGGGTCTTCCAAATGGACAATGACCCCAAGCATACTTCCAAAGTTGTGGCAAAATGGCTTAAGGACAACAAAGTCAAGGTATTGGAGTGACCATCACAAAGCCCTGACTTCAATCCTATAGATAATTTGTTGGCAGAACTGAAAAAGCGTGTGTGAGCAAGGAGGCCAATAAACCTGACTCAGTTACACCAGCTCTGTCAGGAGGAATGAGCCAAAATTCACCCAACTTATTGTGGAAGGCTACCCAAAACCTTTGACCCAAGTTAAACAATTTAAAGGCAATGCTACCAAATACTAATTGAGTGTACGTAAACTTCTGACCCACTGGGAATGTGATGAAAGAAATAAAAGCTGAAATGATTCATTCTCTCTACTATTATTTGGACATTTCACATTCTTAAAATAAAGTGGTGATCCTAACTGACCTAAGACAGGGAATTGTGAAAAACTGAGTTTAAATGTATTTGGCTAAGGTGTATGTAAACTTCCGACTTTAACTGTACATGATATGTGAAAGAATACATGGACAGGTCACAGGTCTGTTGCTACTCAAGATTGACAGTAGTAAACATTAGTAATACCAGAAAATACCTATTTTGTCATCTGGCCATATGCATCAACCATGACTAAGGAAGCATTCTCAATGCAGTTTCATTTTTTATGAGGACAACTTACCATAATTTCCACATTGATGATATCTGATACAGCCTCTAGACCGGAGTTTAAGGCAAATATTCTGTAATACACTAAGAATGCAGTTTAAGATGTTAGGTTTATATAGTGTAACACCCTTTTATCTGTGGATAAATTAGAGCAACACGATTTTGACTCTGGGTCACAATCACCCCTATGTTCATCTCCCAGCTAGCTAGATACCTCATTTGCACATGCTGTATATAGATTTTTTCTACTGTATTATTGATTGTATGTTTGTTTATTGCACATGTAACTCTGTGTAACTAGTTTTTTTTATCTGGCTAATATTTGGGGCTCCAAGAAAAAAACATGGTGGTGGCCTCAAGTTTAAAAAATGGTCCGGTCCATTGGAAATAATAGAGTCGATTTCTGGTTCCAGTCCGCCCCTGAGCAGAGGTGATTGCTGAGCAATGCTAATTCAAAGGCTTTGGGTCAGTGGGCTCAGCCATACCTTTACTTTCTGGCGTGTAAATGGGTTTGTCCGTTTGTACAAATATGTAGCCGGTTTGAAAGGAGACCAGGACTACTTTTTCAAGAAGGTGGCCTGGGAACTCAGCTTGCAGGTACACATACTGGTTCACTGTGTAGTCCTCATCAAAGAAGCCAGGTCCCTCCAAGATCTGACAAGTTTGAGAAGAAAAAAAGTTTTAAAAAAAAACATCACCCATCTACACACAGTACCCCATTATGACAAATTGAAAAAATGTTTTTAGACATTTTTGCAAATGTATTGAAAATTAAATGCAGAAATATCTCATTTACACAAGTATTCACAATCTTGAGTCAATACTTTTCAGAAGCACATTTGGCAACGATTACAGCTGTAAATCTTTCTGGGTAAGTCTCTAAGAGCTTTCCACACCTGGATTGTGCGACATTTGCCCATTATAATTTTCAAATTTCTTCAAGCTCTGTCAAATTGGTTGTTGATCATTGCTAGACAAGTATTTTCAAGTAGATTTAAGTCAAAACTGTAACGGCCACTCAGGAACATTCACTGTCTTCCTGGTACTGTACTCAACTCCAGTGTATATTTGGCCTTGTGCTTCAGGTTATTTTCCTGCTGAAAGGTGAATTTGTCTCCCAGTGTCTGGTGGAAAGCAGGCTGAACCATGTTTTCCTCTAGGATTTTGCCTGTGCTTAGCTCCATTCCATAAATGGTTTTATCCTGAAAAACTCCCCAGTCCTTAATGATTACAAGCATACCCATAACATGATGCAGCCACCACTATAATTGAAAATATGGAGTGGTACCCGGTAAAGTGTTGTATTGGACTTGCACCAAACACAACACTTTGTACACCTTAGACTAGAGGCTGCCGCCCTATATACATAGACTTGAAATCACTGGCCACTTCAATAATGGAACACTAGTCACTTTAATAATATTTACATATTTTTGCTTTTCTCATCTCATATGTATAAACTGTATTCTATTCTACTGTATTTTAGTCCATGCCCCTCCGACATTGCACGTCCTAATATCTATATTTATTTATTCCATTATTTTACTTTTAGATTTGTGTGCATGGTGTGTATTGTTGTTATTTTTTTATATTACTGCACTGGAGCTATAAACACAAGCATTTCACTACGTCTGCAATAACATCTGCTAAAAATGTGGATGTGACCAATAAAATTACATTTGATTTGATTGCTATGCCACATTTTTTTGCAGTTTTACTTTAGTGCCTTGTTGAAAACAAGATGCATGTTTTGGAATATTTTTTATTTTGTCCAGGCTTTCTTCTTTCACTCTGTCAATTAGGTTAGTATTGTGGATGAACTACAATGTTGTTGATGCATCCTCAGTTTTCTCCTATCACAGCCATTAAACTCTTCTTTAAAGTCACCATTGGCCTCCTGGTGAAATCACTGAGCGGTTTCCTTCCTCTTCGGCAACTATGTTACGAAGGACGCCTGTATCCTTTTAGTGACTGGGTGTATTGATAGACCATCCAAAGTGTAAGTAGTAACTTCACCATGCTCAAGGGGACATTCAATGTCTGCTTCTTTTCGAGGCATTGGAAAACCTCATTGGTCTTTGTGGTTGAATCTGTGTTTGAGTGAGTGCATACAATGAATTATGTGAGTAGTTAAGCACGTTTACTCCTGAACTTATATAGGCTAGCCATAACAAAGGAATTGAATACTTATTGACTCAGGACATTTCAGCTTTTCAGTTTTGAATTTGTAACATAAAAAATAAACTTTGACATTATGGGGTATTGTGTGTAGGCCAGTGACAAAAATCTAAATATTATCAATTTTAATTCACTCTGTAGCACAACAAAATGTGGAAAAGGGCAAGGGGTGTGAATACTTTCTGAAGCCACTGTACATGTAATTTCTGTAAGGAAACATATATAAAGACTTACGTTAATGTCAATAAGTGCCTGATATTTGTTAACTAAATTCAGGGACACACTTGTAGATGGGAGCTGTTTATCTTTTGCAGGGAAGTTCTTCACCGTGATTTTGACATTGAAATCATCCCCTGAGTAATCTTGAGCTTCAACAAAGACCCTCTCCATGCTACCCACCCGTAGAGGGTTGGGAGCAGACATGACATACCTGCAATGGTTAAGAGAGGAGAAAGGAAGATGAAAAATATGGAGGGTGGAAGAGTGATTTGTACTTGACTAAGGCCGAGATTTAATTCAAGGCACGTCATAGCACAGCACACAATAACAGACTTTAAAGGTAATTTACAGTTGAGCTGACATGAGCAGCATTTACCATGAATGTGATCTCAGTGAATGTTGGGGAAAATGCCTTTAAAAGGCATATTGTTGACTGTCTAGTGCACTCAATCCCGGCCTACACCTTTTTGTTATGGAATGACTGACATCTGATCAGTGTGTGTGTACTTGCATCTGTCTGCATATGTGTTTATTGGGCATCTGTCTGCAGAAACATGCTGTGTTTGGAGCTGCATAATAATCATTTTTTAGTTCCCATTTCTCACGCCATTCATAAAGTATAGCAAAATGCTGTAAACTGCAGAGACCATCATTGTGTGTTAGAAATGTATTACCCCTGAACAAGGTTCTAGTAGGCTTATGTACAAATTAGAATTGTGCAATAACAGAGCATAAGATATCTATGTTACACTGAATGGATTTGTTAATTAGTTAAGTTATTGTTATTAAATGTTATATTCCAATGTTATTGTTATTAAATGTTATATTCCAATGTTATTTAATGTTATTAGTTATATTCCTATTCCAATATTATATATAAAATAAAAAAATGAACCTGTTAACGGTACAGGTTCCCCAAGGGGTACCACCCCCCCGCTCAACTGAAACAGTGGCGCACAGAATGCAAAAATATTCTTAGAAATATTTAACCTCCACACATTAACAAGTCCAATAGCTCAAATGAAAGATAAACACCTTGTTCATCTAGCCAGCGTGTCAGATTTCTAAAATGTTTTACGGCGAAAACATAGCACATATTTATGTCAAACCACCACCAAAGACACAGCCATTTTGTCGAACAAAAGATGCAATCACAAACGCAGGATTAAAAGAAAAATAATTCACTAACCTTTTGAAAATCTTCATCAGATGACAGTAATAGGACATGTTACACAGTACATTTATGTTTTTTTCAATAATATGCAATTTATATCCATAAATCTCAGTTTACATTGACGCCATGTTCAGAAA
This sequence comes from Oncorhynchus keta, assembly GCF_023373465.1. NCBI lineage: Eukaryota > Metazoa > Chordata > Actinopteri > Salmoniformes > Salmonidae > Oncorhynchus > Oncorhynchus keta. The sequence goes on along the minus strand of NC_068430.1, from coordinate 62,133,725 downwards.
ATGCACAAAAATGTCCGGAGAAATTATAGATAGCACCACCAGATAACAGAAATAAACATAATAAACTTTGACTAAATATACATGTTCTACATATAGTTAGAAAGATACACTGCTTCTTAATGCAACTGCTGTGCCACATTTATTTTTAACGTTACAGAATTAGTTCACTATGTAATAATCTGAGACGGCGCTCAGACGTAAGCAATATTTCTCCGCTATGTTGGAGTCAACAGAAATACAAAATTACAACATAAATATTCCCTTACCTTTGATGGTCTTCGATCAGAATGTAGTGGAAGGAATATAACCTAATATAACGTTTGGTTTCATTTCGTGTGCCTTTATAGTAGCATATGCTACGAGTTCCAGCTGAAATGCATCCAAAATGTCTTCTGGTCCCGAACAGTTGCGCATCAAAACTTCAAAATTACATATTATATGTTGACTAAACTGGTCAAACTAAGTGCATAATCAAGCTTTAGGATGTTCTAAACGTACAAAACAATTCTCAAATCTAGCTTCTTCTCAGGCATTCTGGAACAAAGGAAGGTCTGCTCCAAAAGCGCGCTCTAGTCACCATGTATTTTCTGGCGACACTCACTCTTTTGCCTACCTTTTGCCTACCAAATTAAACACTGTACTGAATGAGGACATCTAGTGGAAGACATAGAAAGTGTCTCCAGACCCATAGCTGGTTGGGAAGGGTGGGGGCGAAGACGTCAAAGTTGCCCCAACTTTCAGTACTCCAAAAATAGTTTGGGAGATTGCCTGCCCTGTGAGTTCTGCTATACTTACAGACACAATTCAAACTGTTTTAGAAGCTGTAGAGTGTTTTCTATCCAATAATAATTATTATATGCATATATTAGCAATTTTGGACAGATTTGTTTTCAGTTTACTATGGGCACACAATTCATCCAAAGGGGGCAGTATTCTGCCTAGCCCTAACAGGATTTATTAAAAACAACTGTTGAAAACCTTTTGCTCCTAAATGTAATTTTATTGACTGCTGGGATTTAAAATCTTGCATTATTCAAATAATATTCAGTGCAATTGTACATAATTGTCACGCCCTGACCTTAATATCTTTTGTTTTCTTTATTATTTTTGGTTAGGTCAGGGTGTGACATGGGTGATGTATGTGTTTTTGTTCCTGTCTAGGGGTTTTGTATGTCTATGGGTGTTAACTAATCTAGGTGTTATGTATGTCTATGGTTGCCTAGATTGGTTCTCAATTAGAGGCAGCTGTTTATCGTTGTCTCTGATTGGGAACCATATTTAGGCAGCCATATTCCTTGGGTATTTTGTGTGTTATTGTCTATGTATTAGTTGCTTGTGTCTGCACTTATACACTGCTCAAAAAAATAAAGGGAACACTTAAACAACACAATGTACTCCAAGTCAATCACACTTCTGTGAAATCAAACTGTCCACTTAAGAAGCAACACTGATTGACAATACATTTCACATGCTGTTGTGCAAATGGAATAGACAACAGGTGGAAATTAGCAAGACACCCCCAATAAAGGAGTGGTTCTGCAGGGGGTGACCACTTCTCAGTTCCAATGCTTCTTGGCTGATGTTTTGGGAACTTTTGAATGCTGGCGGTGCTTTCACTCTAGTGGTAGCATGAGATGGAGTCTACAGCCCACACAAGTGGCTCAGGTAGTGCAGCAAATCCAGGATGACACAAGTGGCAAGAAGGTTTGCTGTGTCTTTCAGCGTAGTGTCCAGAGCATGGAGGCGCTACCAGGAGACAGGCCAGTACATCAGGAGACATGGAGGAGGCCGTAGGAGGGAACAACCCAGCAGCAGGACCGCTACCTCCGCCTTTGTGCAAGGAGGAGCAGGAGGAGCACTGCCAGAGCCCTGCAAAATGACCTCCAGCAGGCCACAAATGTGCATGTGTCTGCTCAAACGGTCAGAAACAGACTCCATGAGGGTGGTATGAGGGCCCGACATCCACAGGTGGGGGTTGTGCTTACAGCCCAACACCGTGCAGGATGTTTGGCATTTGCCAGAGAACACCAAGATTGGCAAATTCGCCACTGGCGCCCTGTGCTCTTCACAGATGAAAGCAGGTTCACACTGAGCACATGTGACAGACGTGACAGAGTCTGGAGACGCCGAGGAGAACGTTCTGCTGCCTGCAACATCCTCCAGCATGACCGGTTTGGCGGTGGGTCAGTCATGGTGTGGGGTGGCATTTCTTTGGGGGGCCGCACAGCCCTCCATGTGCTCGCCAGAGGTAGCCTGACTGCCATTAGGTACCGAGATGAGATCCTCAGATCCCTTGAGAGACCATATGCTGGTGCGGTTGGCCCTGGGTGCCTCCTAATGCAAGACAATGCTAGACATCATGTGGCTGGAGTGTGTCAGCAGTTCCTGCAAGAGGAAGGCATTGATGCTATGGACTGGCCCGCCTGTTCCCCAGACCTGAATCCAATTGAGCACATCTGGGACATTATGTCTCGCTCAATCCGCCACGTTGCACCACAGACTGTCCAGGAGTTGGCGGATGCTTTAGTCCAGGTCTGGGAGGAGATCCCTCAGGAGACCATCTGCCACCTCATCAGGAGCATGCCCAGGCGTTGTAGGGAGGTCATACAGGCACGTGGAGGCCACAAACACTACTGAGCCTCATTTTGACTTGTTTTAAGGACATTACCTTCGGTCCTTCTGTAGCTCAGTTGGTAGAGCATGGCGCTTGTAACGCCAGGGTAGTGGGTTCGATTCCCGGGACCACCCATACGTAGAATGTATGCACACATGACTGTAAGTCGCTTTGGATAAAAGCGTCTGCTAAATGGCATATATATATATATACATATATATATTACCTCAAAGTTGAATCAGCCTGTAGTGTGGTTTTCCACTTTAATTTTGAGTGTGACTCCAAATCCAGACCTCCATGGGTTGATACATCTGAATTCCATTGATAATTTGTGTGTGGTTTTGTTGTCGGCACATTCAACTATGTGGCCCGTTCCTGTTGGTTCATGCTCTACAACATCCGCAGAGTACGACCCTGCCTCACACAGGAAGCGGCGCAGGTCCTAATCCAGGCACTTTTCATCTCCCGTCTGGATTACTGCAACTCGCTGTTGGCTGGGCTCCCTGCCTGTGCCATTAAACCCCTACAACTCATCCAGAACGCCGCAGCCCGTCTGGTGTTCAACCTTCCCAAGTTCTCTCACGTCACCCCGCTCCTCCGCTCTCTCCACTGGCTTCCAGTTGAAGCTCGCATCCGCTACAAGACCATGGTGCTTGCCTACGGAGCTGTGAGGGGAACGGCACCTCAGTACCTCCAGGCTCTGATCAGGCCCTACACCCAAACAAGGGCACTGCGTTCATCCACCTCTGGCCTGCTCGCCTCCCTACCACTGAGGAAGTACAGATCCCGCTCAGCCCAGTCAAAACTGTTCGCTGCTCTGGCCCCCAATGGTGGAACAAACTCCCTCACGACGCCAGGACAGCGGAGTCAATCACCACCTTCCGGAGACACCTGAAACCCCACCTCTTTAAGGAATATCTAGGATAGGATAAGTAATCCTTCTCACCCCCCTTTAAGATTTAGATGCACTATTGTAAAGTGACTGTTCTACTGGATGTCATAAGGTGAATGCACCAATTTGTAAGTCGCTCTGGATAAGAGCGTCTGCTAAATGACTTAAATGTAATGTAAATGTCTATGTAAAGAAATAAAGTATTTAATAAGAATATTTCATTCGTTCAGATCTAGGATGTGTTATTTTAGTGTTCCCTTTATTTTTTGAGCAGTGTATTATATAGCGTCACGTTCGGTTTATTGTTTTGTAAGTTTGTTTAGTGTTTCTCTGTCTTCATTAAAGAAGTATGTATTCATCTTACTCTGCGCCTTGGTCTCCTCCATACATCGAACGTGACAGAATAACCCACCATATATAAGGACCAAGCAGCGTGAAAAAGAGGAGTGGACATCGTGGACTTGGGAGAAAGAGGAGTGGAGGACATCCTGGACCTGGGAGGAGGTAATGGCAGGGGACAAGACCCTGCCATGGAAGCAGGTGGAGATAGCACAGGAGGAACGGCGACGATATATGAAGAGACGACTAGCACGGAAGCCCGAAAGCCCCAATATTTTTTTGGGGAAGGGGCACACGAGGAGATTGGTTGAGTCATGTAGGAGACCTGAGCCAACTCCTCGTGCTTACCGTAGGGAGCGTGTTACTGGTCAGGCACGTGTGTCTCCAGTGCGCATTTCTAGCCCGGTGCGCTCTATTCCAGCTCCTCGCATTGGCCGGGCTAGAATGGGCATCCAGCCAGGAAGGAGGGTGCCCGCTCAGCGCTCCTGGTCTCCAGTATACCTCCATGGACCAGGATATCCTGCGCCGGCTCTGCGTACTGTGAGTCTGCACAGCTCTGAGCGTCCTGTGCCAGTGCCCTGCATTTGCAGGGCAAGTATAACCATCCAGCCAGGACGGGTTGTGTCAGCTCTACACTCCAGACCTCCAGTGCGCCTCCACAGCCCAGTATGTCCTGTGCCTGCTCCCCGCACTCGCCCTGAGGTGCTTGTCCCCAGCCCAGTAACACCAGTGCCAATACCACACACCAGGCTTCCTGTGCGTCTCCAGAGCCCTGTACGCCCTGTTCCTCCTCCCTGCACTCGCCCCGAGGTGCGTGTCCTCAGCCCGGTACCACCAATGTCGGTACCATGCACCAGGCCTCCAGTGCGTCTCCAGGGTCGAGTACTCCCTGCTCCTCGCACTCGCCCTGAGGTGCGTGTCCCCAGCCTGGTACCACCAGTGCGGGCACCATGCACCAGGCCTATAGTGCGCCTCGGCAGTCCAGAGCGTCCGGCGACAGTACCCAGTCCAGAGCATCCGGCGACAGCACCCACCTTTATCGTTGTCTCTGATTGGGAACCATATTTAGGCACTTGTGTATTTCGTGGGTTATTGCCTATGTGTCTGCACTTATATTATATAGCATCACGTTCGGTGTATTGTTTTGTAAGTTTGTCTTGTGTTTCTTCGTTTTCATTAAAGAAGTATGTATTTATCTTACGCTGGGCCTTGGTCTACTCCATACATCGAACGTGACAATAATGGATTGTATGGAAAAAAAAACAACAAAGAAAGAACAAAGTAAATTCATGTGCAGGTGAATTAAAAAGTCACTTTACAATAAAACTCCTCATACTGTGGATATTAATAGTGACATGTGCAACACCCCCCCCCCCACCCCACCACATATTTTATGTAAATAATTAAAACTAGACATAGCTTTTAATTATTACTTACTAAATCATTTTCAAATGAAACGTATTACATGGAGTTTAAATGTAAACTGTACCCATTTATTTCCCTTTATAGTTTATTCGCCTAAGCATGACCTTCAATTTTTTTTCAAAGGTAGCTTTTTTGTTGTCAACATTAGACATTGTTCTTAGGAGGGGCTAGTTACCCCCTAGTATTCTAAATGTCAATTGTCTTTTCATAGCGGAGCATTCAGAGGTGGAGACAGCAGAGGTCGAGACGGTGGCTAAAAGTAAGCTGATGTTTGTTGAGGTTGTTTAAAGAGAACCAAACCACAGATTACAAATGGTAAACAATAAATTGTATGGCGCTAGCCACGTATCATCCACAGTGTAAAAATCATCGTCTAAAAAAATAAATCACGACAGTTGCGATGGAAACTATACATTTCGGTACAATTTTATAAATGCAGACAGATAATTTGTTTGTTTGACATGTCATCTTTTTGTGTCTGTAAAATTAATTGCTGTGGAAAGTCCTTTATGCACAAATATTGATATAATAACCATCATATCGAGCTACATTTGTGAGTCACGCGGTGATATGGTGTGTGGTCCTCCCCCTACGATCTGGTAAACCATTCGGTTTATTAGGCTACAGATTAAATTATGAATATATGATAAACCTCACAGGGTGAGGTTATCGTTGCATTTTCCTGACCGTAACTAAAAGTGCACAGTGATCTTGATGCTTCTTTCCAATAAATATTGAGGGTCTTATTCTGGTGATATGATGATCGATGCTTGACTGCCGTTTGACAAATACAAATATTCTCTCTCGCTCTTATACATAATAATCGCATCAACTAGACTAGCCTACCCGCACTGTATCTGCGAGCGGTTGGCGAGAGCGCATTTGCCAAGACCAGGGTAGGCACATTTGCTATTTAACGCAAATTGAAAATGCGATAGAAACACATTGAACCTCTGTGTGTAATGCACTAAGTCACTGTATCTGCGAGCGGTTGGCGAGAGCGCATTTGCCAAGACCAGGGTAGGCACATTTGCTATTTAACGCAAATTGAAAATGCGATAGAAACACATTGAACCTCTGTGTGTAATGCACTAAGTCATTATTGTTGTTATTATTATCGTAATTGTAATGCACTACGTCATTACACGCAGATATTTATCCACAACTAGTCAATTTTATCCGCAACAAATCCGCAATGTCGCCAATTGGATGGAAACCTAGCTATTACTACTACCATTTTTAGAAGTACTACTTATCAATGTTTCTATGATACGTTTACCATGACAATTCTTGGAATGATGGCTGATGTATTGCCTTTACAATTGTGGGACCAAATGTTGTACCACGTTATTAAACTATCTTATTTATGATGTACTCACAGCACTTCACCATTGGAGAGCATAGGGAGAGATAGAGCCACAGCGGCCAGCAACACCAGTTCGACCCGCTTCATTGTGAGTCTGATTCAAATCCAAATTAAATTGCTTCACCCAGGCTCAAGCTTTTATCGTTGCATTTTCCTGACCGTAACTGTTCTTGACCCTCCACATTGGGACGGGTGCCAGACAACACGCTCACCCTCCCTCCCTCTATTTGTTCTTAGCAGAATTGGGAATTCCCAGGACAGCGAGATTACAAGACTCCCCTTAAATCCTACTTCTGCCACCTAATTAATGAGACTCCTCTTAACTGTGTGTAATTCTATATTTATTGCTGTTAAGTCTATACCTATGCATGTCAGTGCTTAAGATGGCATGTGGGTATCGTAAAAAAACGAGAACTTGGGAAACCTGTGGCTAGATAAATTAAATGAATGTGTGAAGGAGTTCAACTGAGAAACTCTAATGAAAAACAATAGGCTAAGTATGTTTCTGATAGATGTAACATTTCTGTTTCTACTTAACTTTGACCAAATAGATGTTTGAGCCATTATTCTTGCCCACCAATAACTGTTTTTTATGATTTAGCTGATGTGTGTGTGGGTTACTGATTGATAACTTCAACAACATTTCCTGGCAGTTTTTATCTCTCTCTGCAAACAGTGTTTGTTAAGTAATGGGCAAGTGGCAATGCCCCCAATCTTTTTCAGATAACTCTACCCAATACAATCTATCGGCATATCTATTTGTTGCCATTGAAATGTTAGCTGTTAAGATTAGATCAAACAATAATATTAAGGGATTAGAAATCCGTGGTTTAAAAACTAAGGTGTCAATCAATGTAAGCTGATGATTCATGTTTCCTTTTAAAATTACAATTAGAATCTCTCCACGGCCTCATAGAGGATCTAGATACTTTTGCTATTCTCTCTGGATTAAAACCAAATTATGATAAGTGTAAGTAATATTACGTATTGGATCACGAAAAAAATGCAAATTTACATTACCATGTAGTTTACAAATTAAATGGTCTGATGGAGAAGTGGACATACTCAGTATACAAATCCCAAAAGGAAGAAATTCTCACTCCAATACATTTTTATAGAAAGTTAGCAAAAATAGATAAGATCTTGCTGCCATGAAAAGGAAAATACCTTTCTATTTGTGGAAAAATCACCCTGATTAACTCTTTAGTCATATCACAGTTGAGCTATTTGCTTATGGTTTTGCCTACACCTAGTGACCTGCTTTTTAAATTATATGAACATAAAATATTCAATTTGATTTGGAACGGCAAGCCAGATAAAATTATAAGGGCCTATTTATATAACGAATATGCAGAAATTATTATTATTATTAAATATTAAAGCATTAGACTACTCACTAAAGGCATCAGTCATAATCCAAGATGGCGTAGCAGTCGGACGTCTTGTCGTGTCGTGTATATATTGTTTTTTTTAAAACATATTTTTCTTCGCATATCTTTTAAAACATTTTGCCAAACCTCAACTTCGAAATACTCTCATGCAACCCGCCTCGCCCAATGTAGCGTGGATCTGCTTTTTTTTCTAAAGTACTTATATTTACTTCGGATCCGGAACCCCTCAACTGAAGCTAGCCAGCTAACTACCAGCAAACCATTACTAGCGGTCATCAGCTAACTGGTCATCAGCTAACCTTTAGCTCGGAAAGCTCTCGCCAGTTCGAACAACGCGAGTCTAACCAGAGCATAACGGACCTATTATTTTATTTATTTTTTATCCCCGGATTCCTACCGCAAACAGAACATTTTCAGCTGGATCTTCACAACTAGCTAACTAGCTAACCGCAACCCCGGATGATTACTCCTGGCTAGCGTTTCCATCCACTTAGCTTGAAGCTAGCCCGGCCAGAGCTCCTGTGCTACCACCGAAGCATACTCCTGGGCTACAATATCCGGACCCACGACCGGTCTATCGATGTCACCGCATGAAGAGGCATAAACAGACTCACCCCATCGCGACGTCTCCCAAAGACTAACTTTCTAGCCCTTGCTATCTGCTTGCTTGCTAATTCGGCCTGCTATAACTGCTAGCTTGTTTAGCCCTGGTCCGCTAACTGCTACCGTGCTCAGCCACGGCCTACTAACTGTTAGCTTGTTAGCACAGGCCTGCTAACTGTCTGAATCGCCACGTCCCCAGCCAGCCCAACCACTCACTGGACCCATATTTACTTTCAATCTCTTTTCGATTTTTAATCCGATTATACCTTCCGGTAACCTGCCTCATCCAATGTGATACGGAATCGCTATTATTTTTAATTTTTAGAACACATTCAAGAACCTCCAGAAGCTAACCAGCTAACTAGCTACAAGCTATTTAGTCATTGTCAGCCACTGCTAGCGGCTTTACCTTCTGCACAGCCAGACAGTTTTTTTTTTACCTGGATAATACTCGCCAGTCCCATCCACCGCTGCCCCCTGGACACTGATTTATTGTCTACATAGCTGATGCATGCTGGACTGTCCATTAATCACGGTACTCCATTCTGCTTGTTTATGTTTTATCTGTCGGCCCCATGTTCTGAAAGAGCTGCAAAACCCGGACCCGTATAAATCAGCTGGGCTTGACAATCTGGACCCTCTATTTCTGAAACTATCCGCCGCCATTGTCGCAACCCCTATTACCAGCCTGTTCAACCTCTCTTTCATATCGTCTGAGATCCCCAAGGATTGGAAAGCTGCCGCAGTCATCCCCCTCTTCAAAGGGGGAGACACCCTGGACCCAAACTGTTACAGACCTATATCCATTCTGCCCTGCCTATCTAAGGTCTTCGAAAGCCAAGTCAACAAACAGGTCACTGACCATCTCAAATCCCACCGTACCTTCTCCGCTATGCAATCTGGTTTCCGAGCCGGTCACGGGTGCACCTCAGCCACACTCAAGGTACTAAATGATATCATAACCACCATCGATAAAAGACAGTACTGTGCAGCCGTCTTCATCGACCTTGCCAAGGCTTTCGACTCTGTCAATCACCATATTCTTATCGGCAGACTCAGTAGCCTCGGTTTTTCGGATGACTGCCTTGCCTGGTTCACCAATTACTTTGCAGACAGAGTTCAGTGTGTCAAATCGGAGGGCATGCTGTCCGGTCCTCTGGCAGTCTCTATGGGGGTGCCACAGGGTTCAATTCTCGGGCCGACTCTTTTCTCTGTATATATCAATGATGTTGCTCTTGCTGCGGGCGATTCCCTGATCCACCTCTACGCAGACGACACCATTCTATACACTTTCGGCCCGTCGTTGGACACTGTGCTATCTAACCTCCAAACGAGCTTCAATGCCATACAACACTCCTTCCGTGGCCTCCAACTGCTCTTAAACGCTAGTAAAACCAAATGCATGCTTTTCAACCGATCGCTGCCTGCACCCGCATGCCCGACTAGCATCACCACACTGGATGGTTCCGACCTTGAATATGTGGACACCTATAAGTACCTAGGTGTCTGGCTAGACTGCAAACTCTCCTTCCAGACTCATATCAAACATCTCCAATCGAAAAAATCAAATCAAGAGTCGGCTTTCTACAAAATTGCTTCCAACACTCTACTCAGCAAACTGGATGCAGTTTATCACAGTGCCATCCGTTTTGTCACTAAAGCACCTTATACTACCCACCACTGCGACTTGTATGCTCTAGTCGGCTGGCCCTCGCTACATATTCATCGCCAGACCCACTGGCTCCAGGTCATCTACAAGGCCATGCTAGGTAAAGCTCCGCCTTATCTCAGTTCACTGGTCACGATGGCAACACCCATCCGTAGCACGCGCTCCAGCAGGTGTATCTCACTGATCATCCCTAAAGCCAACACCTCATTCGGCCGCCTTTCGTTCCAGTACTCTGCAGCCTGTGACTGGAACGAATTGCAAAAATCGCTGAAGTTGGAGACTTTTATCTCCCTCACCAACTTCAAACATCAGCTATCTGAGCAGCTAACCGATCGCTGCAGCTGTACATAATCTATTGGTAAATAGCCCACCCATTTTCACCTACCTCATCCCCACAGTTTTTATTTATTTACTTCTCTGCTCTTTTGCACACCAATATCTCTACATGTACATGATCATCTGATCATTTATCACTCCAGTGTTAATCTGCAATATTGTAATTATTCGCCTACCTCCTCGTGCCCTTTGCACACATTGTATATAGACTCCCCCCTTTTTTTCTACTGTGTTATTGACTTGTTAATTGTTTACTCCATGTGTAACTCTGTCTCGTCTGTTCACACTGCTATGCTTTATCTTGGCTAGGTCGCAGTTGCAAATGAGAACTTGTTCTCAACTAGCCTACCTGGTTAAATAAAGGTGAAATAAAAAAATAAAATAAAAAAACCTGAGCTAAATTTCAAGTCTCATAGCAAAGGGTCTGAATACTTATGTAAATAAGGTAGCTCTGTTTTTTATATTTATTACATTTTCAAATGTTTCTAAAAACCTGTATTTTCTTTTTTCCATTATGAGGTATTGTGTGTAGATTGATGAGGAAACAATCAAATCAATTTTAGAATAAGGTTGTAACATAATAAAATGTGGAAACGGGGAAGGGTTCTGAATACTTTCCTAATGCACTGTAAGTTTTTGATAGCTACAAAATGTCTGTTTGTAATATAACCTCTTAGATCAACTTAGACCAAACAGAAGATTGAGTCCTTTCTACCCACCAATACCTGGTGAATGTTTGGCGATTTAGCTGGTTTGTAAGCATGTGTGTGTGTTATGTTATAAATACGGATCGATCATTTAAACCAGAATTCCCAGCAGCTCTTATCTCTCTGCAAACATCAGTGTTTGTTTAGGTCATTTTGCTTACCCAGCACACTGGAGTCAACGAAATCAAACACACCTTTCGTAATCAACAGAAAATAAATATGTATTTGACACAGGTCTGCAGTAAACAGGTTAAGCAGAATTGGGATGTATTGCCAGGAAGGAAGGGACAGTGTTGGAGAAGCTTACATTTTGGAGTGTTTAACCAGGGGACCAAACCAATTAACTTGTTTCTTCAATATACATTTTTAACAGAGTTGTGTGAATGCCAATGAACATCGGCAAAATGGTTGCATCATTAAACCAGCCTGATCTCACATGATCTGTTACAAAACATGAGAGCAGCAGTCAGTCTGGTTTCACAAGGCTACAAAATTCAGGGCTGTGAACTTATGTAGAAAGCTTGAGTGAGATTTGCTATGTGAATTTCATTGCCCCCTTGCACAACCCTCTCCCAGGAACATTTTTAAAGCAAATTTCCTGTAATTCTGCGTATTAGGCCTATGACAATTAAATAAAAAAAATACAGGTCAGGTGTATTCAGGATCACTTGAACATTAAATTAACACATTTTACAACTTTGTTACTTTGAGTTTTTGGGGGATGAAATTTGAAGTATGCTGATCTTTTTTTTAAACATATTTTTTTTTAGGTGGTTTGACACTTCATTCAGACAGTAATGAAAAGAGTCAGGGAGAACGGCAAATGGGAGAAACAGTGACAAGGTTGGAAGCAGAGATTGATCCCTGTTCTCAGGTGGAACGTTATATGTGACACGTGCCAGATACAATATGGCTCTGCACAGAAAATACTAATATTATTGGTTGATGGCAGTTGAGTGACCACATTTAAAATACTCAAATGCGGGACAACAGGATGATTTTGCGGGACCCACATCCACAACAATCCCCCTCCCGTTCATGGTGTAGTGCAATTTTTTTAGGTGCCGGAAATCAATACTAATGTAAACTACATCATCATTTCTCAATGTACCAACAGATCTAGCCTATTGAATATCATTATGGAATATCCACCTGACAGGTGTGGCATATCAAGAAGCTGATTAAACAGCATGATCATTACACAGGTGCAACTTGTGCTAGGGACAATAAAGGCACTCTAAAATGTGCAGTTTTGTCACATCACAATGCTACAGATTTCTCAAGTTTATTTGGATTGTGCAATTGGGCATGCTGACTGCAGGAATCTCCACCAGAGCTTTTGCCAGAGAAATGAATGTTAATTTCTCTACCATAAGCTGCGGGATTGTCTAAGACCAGCCACCTGTACAGCAGATGAAACTGTGGGTTTGCACAACTGAAGAATTTCTGCACAAACTGTCAGAAACCGTCTCAGGGAAGTTCATCTGCGTGCTCGTCGTCCTCACCAGGGTCTTGACCTGACTGCAGTTTGGTGCCGTAACTAACTTCAGGGCAGCCTCCCGAGTGACGCATTGGTCTAAGGCACTGCATCGCAGTGCTAGCTGTGCCACTAGAGATTCTTGGTTTGAGTCCAGACTCTGTCACAGCCGGCCGCGACCGGAAGACCTATGGGATGGTGCACATTTATCCCAGTGTCGTCTGGGTTAGGGGAAGGTTTGGCCGGGAGGGACGTACTTGTCCCATCACGCACTAGCGATTCCTGTGGTGGGCTGGGCTCAGTGTACACTGACAAGGTCGCCAGGTGTACAGTGTTTCCTCCAACACATTGGTGAGGCTGGCTTCCGGGTTAAGTGGGCATTGTGTCAAGAAGCAGTGCGGCTTGTTTAGGTTGTGTTTCAGAGGACGCATGGCTCTCGACCTTCGCCTCTCCCGAGTCCGTACGGGAGTCGCAGTGATGAGACAAGACTGTAATTACCAATTGGATACCACAAAATTGGGGAGAAAAAGAGGGTAAAAAATATATACAGTTTACATACACCTTAGCCAAATCGGAAGTTTACATACACCTTAGATAAATACATTTAAACTCAGTATTTCACAATGCCTGACATGTCTTAGGTCAGTTTGGATCACCACTTTATTTTAAGAATGTGAAATGTCAGAATAATAGTAGAGAGAATTATTTATTTAATGATTTATTTCACATTCCCAGTGGGTCAGAAGTTTACATGCACTCAATTAGTATTTGGTAGCATTGCCTTTAAATTGTTTAACTTGGGACAAAGGATTTGGGTAGCCTTCCACAAGCTTCCCACAATAAGTTGGGTGAATTTTGGCCCATTCCTGTAACGGGATTCTTCCGTTGAAGGAGAGGAGGACCAAAATGCAGCTCGGTAATTGTCCATGGTTTTTAATGAGAAAAACTGAACATGAACACATAACCAAAATAACAAAGTGAAAACCGTTAAACAGTCCCGTGTGGCACAAACACTGACACAGGAAACAACCACCCACAAAACCCAACACAAAACAGGCTACCTAAATATGGTTCCCAATCAGAGACAATGACTAACACCTGCCTCTGATTGAGAACCATATCAGGCCAAACATAGAAATAGACAAACCAGACACACAACATAGAATGCCCACCCAGCTCACATCCTGACCAACACTAAAACAAGGAAAACACAAAAGAACTATGGTCAGAACGTGACAATTCCTCCTGACAGAGCTGCAGTAACTGAGTCAGGTTTGTAGGCCTCCTTGCTCGCACACACTTTTTTTATTGGATTGAGGTCAGGGCATTGTGATGGTCACTCTAATGCCTTGACTTTGTTGTCTTTAAGCCATTTTGCCACAACTTTGGAAGTATGCTTGGGGTCATTGTCCATTTGGAAGACTTCCTGACTGATGTCTTGAGATGTTGCTTCAATATAGCCACAATGTTCCTGTCTCATGATGCCGTCTATTTTGTGAAGTGCACCAGACCCTCCTGCAGCAAAGCACCCTCACAATATGATGCTGCCACCCCTGTGCTTCATGGCTGGGATGGTATTCTTCGGCTTGTAAGCCTCCCCCTTTTTCTTCCAAACATAACGATGGTTATATGGCCAAATAGTTCTATTTTTGTTTCATCAGACCAGAAGACATTTCTCCAAAAAGTACGATCTTTGTCCACATGTGCAGTTGAAAACCATAGACTGGCTTTTTTATTACGGTTTTGTAGCAGTGGCTTCTTCCTTGTTGAGCGGCCTTTCAGATTATGACGATATAGGACTCGTTTTACTGTGGAAATAGATACTTTTGTACCTTTTTCCTCCAGCAACTTCACACGGTCTTTGGTGTTGTTCTGGGATTGATTTGCACTTTTCACATCTCTAGGAGACAGAACATGTCTCATTCCTGAACGGTATGATGGCTGCGTGGTCCCATGGTGTTTATACTTGCGTACTATTGTTTGTACAGATGAACGTGGTACCATCAGGCGTTTGGAAATTGCTCCCAAGGATTACATTTTTTTCTGAAGTCTTCGCTGATTTCTTTTGATTTTCCCATGATGTCAAACAAAGAGGCACTGACTTTGAAGGTAGGCCTTGAAATACATCCACAGGTACACCTCCAATTGACTCAAATTATGTCAATTGGCCTATCAGAAGCTTCTAAAGCCATGAATTTTCCAAGTTGTTTGAAGGCAGAGTCAACTTAGTGTATGTACATTTCTGACCCACTGGAATTGTGATACAGTGAATTATAAGTGAAATAATCCTTCTGTAAACAATTGTTGGAAAAATAACTTGTGTCATGCACAAAGTAGATGTCCTAACCGACTTGCCAAAACTATAGTTTGTTAACAAGAAGTTTGTGGAGTGGTTGAAAACAAGTTTTAATTACTCCAACCTAAGTTTATGTAATCTTCCGACTTCAACTGTATACATATAATAATAATAATAATAATAATAATAATAATAATAATGATAATAATAATTTCTTCAGGGGGTAAATGCTCACCTTAGATTGCCACTGGCACGCTGAAGAAGTGTGCTCTTCACGGATGAATCCCAGTTTCAACTGTACCGGGCAGATGGCCGACAGCATGCATGGTGTTGTGTGTGCAAGCGGTTTGCTGATGTCAACATTGTGAACAGAGTGCCCCATGGTGGTTGTGAGGTTATGGTATGGGCAGGCATAAGCTACGGACGACAAACACAATTGCAATATATCGAAGGCAATGTGAATGCACAGAGATATCTTGACGAGATTCTGAGGCCCATTGTCGTGCTATCACCTCATGTTCTGCCCTAACCTCATGTTTCAGCATGATAATGCACGACCCCATGTTGCAAGGATCTGTACACAACTCTGGACTACTGGACATTTTTTATAAATGAACAAATTGTCCCCCAGTAGACTTTGATTACATTTCCAATATTCATTAAGAGTTACGTGAAGGCCAATTAGATGATGGTCCAATCTCATTTGGTCTCCTATCAATATATATATATCTTTTACCTTTGTTGCAAGAGTGAAAGAAACAAGAAAGTAGTCAAGACGACTAGCTTGATTAAGTCTCCTCCATGTATATCTCACCAGGTCAGGGTTTTTTAAATCTCCAAATATCCACTATTTCTAATGTGTATTTGCTACAAAGTATTAACTTAAGGGGGCTGAATAATTTTGCACGCCCAATTTGTCAGTTTTTGATTTGTTAAAAAAGTTTGAAATATCCAATGAATGTTGTTCCACTTCATGATTGTGTCCCACTTGTTGTTGATTCTTCACAAAAAAATACAGTTTTATATCTTTATGTTTGAAGCCTGAAATGTGGCAAAAGGTCGCAAATTTCAAGGGGGCCGAATACTTTCGCAAGGCACTGTATTTGTAATTTCCTTAAGGGTACGGTGATGATAGTTTGTAGAGTGATTTCCTTTGCGGTCCATTGAGTTACTTATAACACTGTGTTATAGTCTCCCACCATAATGATTTGATCGTTAGTTGCATGTAAGTTCAATAGGTTGGTGTAAATATTTTCGATCAAGTGTGGATTATCCTCGACCATATAGTTTGGACCATATAACATCCTTATCATTTATCACCCTCCAGGTCCCCTCGGAGAGTTCATCAATGAGCTTGATGCCTTGATAAGCTCCTTTCCTGAGGACGGCTCACCTCTCACAGTTCTGGGCGACTTTAACCTCCCCACGTCTACCTTTGACTCATTCCTCTCTGCCTCCTTCTTTCCACTCCTCTCCTCTTTTGACCTCACCCTCTCACCTTCCCCCCCTACTCACAAGGCAGGCAATACGCTCGACCTCATCTTTACTAGATGCTGTTCTTCCACTAACCTCATTGCAACTCCCCTCCAAGTCTCCGACCACTACCTTGTATCCTTTTCCCTCTCGCTCTCATCCAACACTTCCCACACTGCCCCTACTCGGATGGTATCGCGCCGTCCCAAACTTCGCTCTCTCTCCCCCGCTACTCTCTCCTCTTCCATCCTATCATCTCTTCCCTCTGCTCAAACCTTCTCCAACCTATCTCCTGATTCTGCCTCCTCAACCCTCCTCTCCTCCCTTTCTGCATCCTTTGACTCTCTATGTCCCCTATCCTCCAGGCCGGCTCGGTCCTCCCCTCCCGCTCCGTGGCTCGACGACTCATTGCGAGCTCACAGAGCAGGGCTCCGGGCAGCCGAGCGGAAATGGAGGAAAACTCGCCTCCCTGCGGACCTGGCATCCTTTCACTCCCTCCTCTCTACATTTTCCTCCTCTGTCTCTGCTGCTAAAGCCACTTTCTACCACTCTAAATTCCAAGCATCTGCCTCTAACCCTAGGAAGCTCTTTGCCACCTTCTCCTCCCTCCTGAATCCTCCTCCCCCCTCCTCCCTCTCTGCAGATGACTTCGTCAACCATTTTGAAAAGAAGGTCGACGACATCCGATCCTCGTTTGCTAAGTCAAACGACACCGCTGGTTCTGCTCACACTGCCCTACCCTGTGCTCTGACCTCTTTCTCCCCTCTCTCTCCAGATGAAATCTCGCGTCTTGTGACGGCCGGCCGCCCAACAACCTGCCCGCTTGACCCTATCCCCTCCTCTCTTCTCCAGACCATTTCCGGAGACCTTCTCCCTTACCTCACCTCGCTCATCAACTCATCCCTGACCGCTGGCTACGTCCCTTCCGTCTTCAAGAGAGTGAGAGTTGCACCCCTTCTGAAAAAACCTACACTCGATCCCTCCGATGTCATCAACTACAGACCAGTATCCCTTCTTTCTTTTCTCTCCAAAACTCTTGAACGTGCCGTCCTTGGCCAGCTCTCCCGCTATATCTCTCAGAATGACCTTCTTGATCCAAATCAGTCAGGTTTCAAGACTAGTCATTCAACTGAGACTGCTCTTCTCTGTATCACGGAGGCGCTCCGCACTGCTAAAGCTAACTCTCTCTCCTCTGCTCTCATCCTTCTAGACCTATCGGCTGCCTTCGATACTGTGAACCATCAGATCCTCCTCTCCACCCTCTCCGAGTTGGGCATCTCCGGCGCGGCCCACGCTTGGATTGCGTCCTACCTGACAGGTCGCTCCTACCAGGTGGCGTGGCGAGAATCTGTCTCCTCACCACGCGCTCTCACCACTGGTGTCCCCCAGGGCTCTGTTCTAGGCCCTCTCCTATTCTCGCTATACACCAAGTCACTTGGCTCTGTCATAACCTCACATGGTCTCTCCTATCATTGCTATGCAGACGACACACAATTAATCTTCTCCTTTCCCCCTTCTGATGACCAGGTGGCGAATCGCATCTCTGCATGTCTGGCAGACATATCAGTGTGGATGACGGATCACCACCTCAAGCTGAACCTCGGCAAGACGGAGCTGCTCTTCCTCCCGGGGAAGGACTGCCCGTTCCATGATCTCGCCATCACGGTTGACAACTCCATTGTGTCCTCCTCCCAGAGCGCTAAGAACCTTGGCGTGATCCTGGACAACACCCTGTCGTTCTCAACTAACATCAAGGCGGTGGCCCGTTCCTGTAGGTTCATGCTCTACAACATCCGCAGAGTACGACCCTGCCTCACACAGGAAGCGGCGCAGGTCCTAATCCAGGCACTTGTCATCTCCCGTCTGGATTACTGCAACTCGCTGTTGGCTGGGCTCCCTGCCTGTGCCATTAAACCCCTACAACTCATCCAGAACGCCGCAGCCCGTCTGGTGTTCAACCTTCCCAAGTTCTCTCACGTCACCCCGCTCCTCCGCTCTCTCCACTGGCTTCCAGTTGAAGCTCGCATCCGCTACAAGACCATGGTGCTTGCCTACGGAGCTGTGAGGGAACGGCACCTCAGTACCTCCAGGCTCTGTTCAGGCCCTACACCCAAACAAGGGCACTGCGTTCATCCACCTCTGGCCTGCTCGCCTCCCTACCACTGAGGAAGTACAGTTCCCGCTCAGCCCAGTCAAAACTGTTCGCTGCTCTGGCCCCCAATGGTGGAACAAACTCCCCCACGACGCCAGGACAGCGGAGTCAATCACCACCTTCCGGAGACACCTGAAACCCCACCTCTTTAAGGAATACCTAGGATAGGATAAAGTAATCCTTCTCACCCCCCGCTTAAAAGATTTAGATGCACTATTGTAAAGTGGCTGTTCCACTGGATGTCATAAGGTGAATGCACCAATTTGTAAGTCGCTCTGGATAATAGCATCTGCTAAATGACTTAAATGTAAATGTAAATGTAAATATAGATTAATGAGCCAAATCTGTTTTTCATCCACTTTCATACTCAAACCTTGCGGATCATTTGACTGTTTGCACTTTCAGAGCTACATTTTTTGTTCATTATTATTATCATTACACCGTTTGAGTTCCTTTGTCCATGACAGAAAATGATTCCACCGCCCCCATATTCTTTTTCCCACGGAACTTCATCTAAAAAATGTAGAGTGAGTTTCCTGTGAACGGTATAGGGGAGACCGGGATGGTTGTTACAATTTTCACCTTTTGGTCAGTTTCTCAATGATCGTTTATGGTAGTGTATTCCAAACGTGATACAAACAACCTGCATCTGTCCTTTACAAATTGGTGTGGTTTATTATACAGTGTATGTAAATCAAAGTGCAAATCATGGTGTTGTCTTAAATACAAGGAGTGAAGTGTTACGATTTACCCCATGATCTGGGTTAGTTATAACAGTGAATTGTATCAGAATGAAAAAGTGCATAACTCATGACATGCAACTAATTATTGAACTCCTTTATTGAGACCATGAGAGTAACATTGCCATATTTAACATTTTGTTGGGCAGAAATAATAATAAATATAAATAATAAAATGTTTATTTTACTCTCCATTATATGGTATTTCTCAACCAAACAACAACGATGCTAAACTAAACACCTGAACGTTTGTGGTGTGTGTGTGTCTCTGTGTGTGTGTGTGACTGAATGTTGGACATGTTCACTTAATCAGAGTCACAGTTGTGACACTGGTATGGTTGTCCTGGGGTACAGGCTTGTGGGTCCATAATTTGCATTCCCAGCGATTCACCCAGACCTCCTTGGACTTGGAATTGTTAAAGTGCTCCTTGCACACAATGCAGAAGTTTTCATCATTGGAGGAATCTGAACTTTCTATTTCAATGTGCTTTGTTTCGAAGACGCACTACTTCGTCCACTACCCTAGCCTGCTACTTGCCTATGGAACTTTGATCCACCAGTCCACCATGCGATTTGAAGCGTAACACCGATATTTCAACAGGCTCTCAGCAGTTGGGGGAAACTTTAAAAATAGAAAGAAGAAGACCCTTGCAAAAATACATCAGCACAGACAATGTTGGGAGCAAACCAACAACAACTGCCTTGGCAACACCACAACACACCGTGCGGACACAAGAGATGTCCCACTGCATGCACTTCTAAACTCTACCGTGGAGTATCAAGTGCCAGATTCCGAGAAGCCATCAGAGAAAAAAGTGTCACCAAGACAAAGTCCATTGCAGAGGACAACGTGCAATACAATGTAAAAGACTATCTGGTCATCAACACTGTCCATTCAGATGAGATCCCTGTGTTCATGGAAGTGTGTGGAATATACAGTTTCCTTGGTGCTTGTGTGGTAAAGTACTACTACCAGGCAGTTTCAACAGCCATCACCACGCATACATGGTTCAACATAGTCAACAATGGATTGCTACAAGGCCTGATGAGGAGATAGATTTCCATGGGTTAGATGGATACAGGGACCCAGAGGGAAGAGTATCCATTCAACTCGGCCACTAGATTGCAGTTAGTGCAAAAGTGTATTAATTCACAACACACTTTTGTTTTCACATTTTCATATGCTTTTCCTGTTGTGATATGCTCTGACCAGAACACCAAATTGATGTCTTCGGACCAAAGAATGGTGGAGCAACTCGTTCCAATAATCAAAGTTTGAATCAAAAATCACCAAATGATTTGGAGAATCTAAAAGCTGTAAATCGATAAGTCAATCTATGACTGTCATCTGCGTCATTGATTTTATCACACTGATCCTATTCCAAATCTCTGCTCTTTTTTTTGCTTTTTGAGCACGAAAGTGAAAGCATTTATATTATTATTGTTAGCTCACAGCTGCAGCAAAATGAGTCAACATCTGTCCAGCAAAATGAGCCACCAATTGGCCTTTAGCGTGACATATCAACTGGCCAGCAACAGGACACATCAATCAACCAGAGAGTTTCGCCGTCCGTGTTTAGACTTCCAGAATTTCCAGCCGTATTAAAAGTTACTTTAAAAATCAGCATCAGTGAAAAGCACAATGCTGTTCATTCAGAAATGTCTTCTGGGAATTGATAAGGGGATAAATTACCAACAAATATTGTATGAATAGCAAACTTTTTGCTGTAGAGCGAGATAGGAATATCTGGTCTCCCCTGTGATGTCTGCAAGTGAGATTTCAATACAATGTGTGATTTGTGACTTGTATGTCATTTGTATTGTTATTATTAATAATAGAATACATGGGACATAAAAAGCTTCTAACACCCTAAAAAGGTTCCTCAGTGAAAGGTTCCTGGAAGTACATTTGGTGGTTCCACCGGTGTGGCAATCTGAGGAACTCATAAAGGTGTCTCCATGAACCTTTTTATTTTAGAGTGGGTATACTTCTAAATGTGTAAATCAGGTGCGCGTCTTTACTCAACATTGACAGGAGCGCTCCAAACAAAAGACAACCAATAAAATTGACAAAACTCATAAACGGAATGAAATAAACCAAAACGTGTTTCTTACAAGTGTAGTATAGGTTGTGAGCTCTGCAAACAACGTAGCCACTCCGACAAAGAGAACGGCAAACGGCAAAAAAAATAATATTGAATGCATTAGCGGAAATTACCATAACCAAAGAAACACTGTAGATTAGAAATTATGGGAATTACCCGTAAATGTAGGCTACTACTGGTCACATGTAATGGGGAATTGATAGGCACTAACATCAAAGGGCAAACAATTAACACAATGAAGTTATGAAACAATGAATGTGCACAAAATGGTTGGAGAGGACATTCTAGAGAGAGATGTGCCTTGTGCATTTTAGCCACGCTCCCTTTCTTCTTGGGCCGTGGCATCCCTGTGGCCTCAATGGATTAGTCCACTGAGACAGGCGCGAATCATACAGGTGTCTCATGTGGCATGAAAAAAAGAAACTATTTGCTACAACAACAAAACATATTGGTCGACCAACAGCCTATCTACCACATATTCAGAGCTATATATGCTGGAAAGTTTTAGGTTAATTTGACACCACCTGATGATACTAGACAGTTTAATCTCAATCTCTTCATTCAAAGACTCAATCATGGACACTCGTGACTGACAGTTGTGGCTGCTTTGCGTGATGTATTGCTGTCTCTACCTTCTTGCCCTTTGTGCTGTTGTCTGTGCCCAATAATGTTCCTACCATGTTTTGGGTTGCTACCATGCTGTGTTGTCATGTGTTGCTGCGTTGGTATGTTGTCGTCTTAGGTCTCTCTTTATGTAGTGCTATGTTGTCTCTCTTGTTGTGATGTGTGTTTTGTCCTATATTTATATTGGATTTATGTTGTATTTTTAATCTCAGGGCCCCGTCCCCGCAGGAGGCCTTTTGCCTTTTGGTAGGCTGGCATTGTAAATAAGAATTTGTTCTTAAAACTGACTTGCCTAGTTAAATAAAGGTTAAATAAAAAATACCTTAACTGCTGCTAACTCACTAAAGGCCAAGCTATGAAAGCTGCCATAGCTCAGGGATGGTCAAATCCACCATTCAAGGGCCTAAATGTCTCCTAATTCTCTTTTGCCCAGTGCCTCATTGAGTGAAAGTAATAACAGTAATTTTTGTATTATTTATTGGATGATGAATTGTTTTATTTATGATGTAAGCTGTTGATACAATCCTAATAAATACAAATACACATTGTTCACGCTTGGGTTGTGTTCATAAGGGCACAACTCTTATTGGACAAGTTCAGATGTTCCCTTCCTGTTTCACTCCGTTTTGGACAGTTATCTTCCATTTCATGCCAAATGAACACGACCCTGTGTTTCTTTCTCCTACATCGATTGGTTTCCTCAGGCTGAATAGGAGCTGAGCTGTGTTTTCGTCCCAGGTTTAGTGCTGTACATTTTTCTCGTGGATTTCGGAATATCGCTTAAACTTCAAATTTGGTTGCCTGGCGACCCAAACTCCTTGCTCCGGCCAAACGTTATGCCATGGAAGAACTCAGTTTGAGTCATCAGGCAGCCAATCCGGACCTTTGCAGATCACAACCAGCGGACAAGGACCTTGTCTCCGTCTTCGATGGAGTAGAACTGCAGCGGTTTCAGGTCGTTGTCGATCTCAATCTCTTTGCCCTCCATCTGAGGAAAGACACATGTTGTTTTAGGGAGCCCATTCCACTGCTAAAAAAAGTGGGAATGTACCATTGGTCTATTAAACAGATTCACCTATGAGTGGCGAGGACAGTTACACCAACACAGAAATAAAACTACTGTGGGCTAGTCTAGGTGAGTAAGACCATTTCACCTAGTCTATTTAGACCCCTTTACCTTTGAGCTAGTATAGGGCAGTTGCCGTTGTCAGTAAACCTCTTTACCTTTGAGCTAGTATAGGGCAGTTGCTGTTGTCAGTAAACCTCTTTACCTTTGAGCTAGTATAGGAGAGTTTCAACTCAGCACCCGGTATCTTTAGCAGTCTGTAGAGCAGCCCCTTCACTTTCTGAACGATCATGGAATCTAAAACACATCAAAAGGGTGGAGTGACCCCTGAATATCTTTATTCAAATGCAATAGGTTACAGTCACTTCACTTCAAATCAGGGTCCCGACCTCCTTGCATATTTTGCATTGTTATTTGAAAGCACAGTCAGAAATGACTGAGGGAGAAACATTAAGAGGAACAGACATTTACCAGGGGCTATATGTGAGTCTGAGTCTGGCACATGTGAAAAGTCCACTGACATCCATACACATCTCAATTCATTAGCTTAGATACTGAACATAATATGATAATAATAATAATAATATTAAATGCCATCTAACTAGCCGATGAAGACAGGTGGGAGCCTTTACCTGGGAGTTTCTTCACCACAGATTTTCGGTCCGTCTCATCTGGACAAACAAATGTTATGCCTGGTGGGGGAGGTTTGAAATGCTATATTACTCTTAAGAACTAATTAAGCAAGAAGGCCCAAGGGGGTGTGGTATATGGCCAATATACCACGGCTAAGGGCTGTTCTTACACACGACGTAACGTGGAGGGCCTGGACACAGCCATTAGCCGTGGTATATTGGCCATATATCACAAAACCCTGAGGTGCCTTATTGCTATTATAAACTGGTTACCAACATAATTAGAGCAGTAAAAAATATATATGTTTTGTCATACCCGTGGTATACGGTCTGATATACAGTACCACGGCTTTCAGCCAAATCAGCATTCAGGGTTTGAACCACCATAATGCAATTTAGATACGCTGACTCATCTCCTGAGTAAATATTTCAATGTGTTTATTGGGTCACAGCACATGCAGTTCTGGGAATGAGATTATTACGGTATATTAGCAAATAATTTAAAAAATCTAATTAATTCCAGAATTGTTTCATAATCCTGCTCTTGGGGGCCACACTTTTGTTTTTGCCCTAGACAGCCGATTACACTTATTAAATGTTTGATAATGAGTTGCTTAGTGAAATCCGGTGTGTAGTGCTAGGGCAAAAATCCCAGGACCAGGATTAAGTAACACTGCTTTACACGAATGTGTGCAGCCACGGAATTTCTAACTTGACGCATCTACACAGGATCGCCATTTTGCATAGCGAATTATGTTCTTGCGTTGTGTACTGTATAAATTAGACTTAAGAGAAGTGAGGAGGACTCACTTAAGAGCTGGTTTTTCAGTGCAAATGGCTCCTGCTTCTTCAGTTCGCTGTCTTCTGGAGCTCCGTATTCTGAAAAACAAAAAGGAAATCGAGCCTCTCTGTCAATTCATTGAACTTATAATGACTATAGGGCGGGAATTAGGATCATCACTGTCTCTTTGTAAGAGTGACATGGGCTGCGTTGTATCACTTCTTTCTCGGGATATGGGTAGCAGTACGGCATATGTTTTTTCTTCAGAAATGCCTATAGTCGAGTAGATATAGGGTGGGCTGTACCACTTCTCAGTCTGAAATAGGGTGTTGCCGGGGAAACCTTGGGAGGAATGTATCACTCTTGACTCACTCTGTATGAGACTCTGATAGCGGGGGTGCTGTGCAGTGAATTCAGCACTAGGGCGGTTCTGCTGGGGGTCTCGGTGTCCCCCGGATGCCAGCCACTCTAGCCCAAACATCTTGCAGTAGTCCAGCTCCGCCCCCCTCCTGTCCTCAGGCAGGACCTACAGGTAACCACGGTAACAAGGAAAGAGAATGGAGGATTTCAGCAAGAACATCTGCAAACACTGATGTATTCATAGTGGGAGATGCGAGAAGGAAACATATATAGCTTTAAAGGAACATTTCACAATGTCTAGATAAAAGTTGTGTAGCTCCAGCTACTATATGCCTCAATATTGAATGAAGATATAGTAAGCACTAATTTCCTGGTTTTCTTCGGTGCATATCTTTTCCATTCATTTGGGATGGAGGCATAGAGCTGGATCTATCACTGTGATTATTTTAGGTTTGCGTGCGCAGTGGCTGACCATTAATCGCACCAGTATAAATTGCATGTGGGGATCAACTGTAAGAAGCTGGATCTGTCGTTCAGAACCGGGTAAATTAAAATGGAGCTTAATGAAAACACCCCGGTTTGGCGGTAGCGTTAAAACAGATGACGGGGCCTCACCGTCCACCTATTGAGGGCCTCCAGCCGGCCCACCCTGGCAATAAGCAGCTGCATGGCCGTGCCGGGGTTCCTTTCCTGGCTCAGCAGGGGGTTCTGCCGACACGACAACCGGACCAGGCTCTGCAGCTTCTCTAGCTCGTTTATTACCGACCACTGTGTGTGTCAATGAATGTGTCAGTGAGTGAATGAGATTGTAAGAGTGTGTTGGTGAGTGTGTGCGATTTTTAAAAATTGTTGTACGTATTGCCGTGTCAGTGTGTAAGCACAAGCAAGTGTACGTGTAGGGTTGAGAGAGAGAGAAAGAGAGGAGATAAAAGGTTGAGTTAGAAGGATTTCACATTCATATCCATTTTCACAGAACAACTATTAACTTTTTGCAGACTAGTGACATTCACCAAATTTGTTTAGTAATTAATCATTTATATATCCGGATATATTTCACTACGATCAAATCTTTCTTAGACAACGCTCACCTCTGAAATGTTGTTGCTGTTAACTGCGAGACTTTTCAGGGCAGGAAACATAGCCGTTTTGCAACCTTCAGAAGACGTGATAAAATAATAATTTACAAGTCTTACCAGTATACTCAATGCCCATCTTTCGCCCTTACAGTTCTACCCATTGTCAAATGCATGTGTCATCGAAACACATATCCACATGCATCTTCTGGGATCTTGTTCAACTACCTCTACTGCTATGCTAATTCAACTTGACTTCCATTAATAACAAACACGTCAAAAAAAAGGTCACGTTTTTTCCCAAACAATGTCCGACGTAAACTTTACCAGGCATTGCGTCATCAAACCGCAAGGTTGACAAACCAGTCTTAGACATATTTAGATTCTCCAGTCTGAAATTCATGAAAAGCACGGATGTAAAAGGTTACACTTTATGGCAAATTACATTATAAATGCTACATAATTTATTATAAATGATACAAATGCTTATTCATTGAAATTCTAATGTTTACAAACAAGGACATTTATTAGGATAATAGTATACATTTTGTTGTTGTTGATAATGCTCATGAAAGTAAAGTACTCCCAAGAACTATAAATGCACAAGTCAAAGCTAACAACAGGGCTATGTCATTTGTCATACGGTGGAGTGAACAGTTATGAGAAGTGTCTGTGTTGGTACCGTTATGCCCGCTCTTACCTAGGCAGTTCGCCCAAACTAAGTACGGCTCCATCAACCAAAGGGTTTGTTGAGAGATCCAAAACTGTCAAAGACTGTAAGACATCGTTAGGCCTGTGCAAAAGAGGCGGAAATACAAGTCAAATGTTACAAGTGTTGCTTTAGAAAAAAATTAAAATACATCGGAACGGAGACCCAAAACGGACGGCTAAAACCTTACTTCTGTAGCTCAGTGATGTCATTCTCAGAGGCGTAGAGCTCTTCCAGCATTGGCCACATGGGGGCGCACTCAAGCAGCTAACAGACCAACACCAAAGGGAGATGGATAAATGTAAAGAGACTCAGCATTTCGATCACTTCTCATTTCATTAGGCCTTCACATGTTTGCACCAGCTCATTAATTAACATACTGTGTGCTGCAACTTAATGATCTATTACCGTATTAACTGGTACAAATACACCTTTACAAATAAAATCAGCCTACAATATTGTATTTACTTGACATGGGATCGATCCGAATGAATCTTTCATCAATTCCTCACATCCTATCTTTTCGCCTCCTCAACCATATTGGTGGATAAAATCCAAGGTTCTTCCCCGCCAGCCTTCTTCTCCAACGAGTTATGAGAAGGATGTAAGTATAGAGGATGCGAGGAATTGAGGAAAGATGAATTGAGAAAGAGACCCATAATGCCTAAGGGAAAGGTGGTGGCTGTCACCTGAGGCCACGTGAGGGCACAGTTGGTGAGGGAGAGGACCCTGAGGCAGGAGAAGGCCCGGGGTCGCACAGTAGGGTTGGAGGGCACACGCAGTCTGTTGTGGCTGAGGGGAAAGAGGACAAGAGAGACAGTCAGTGAGGGGATCAGAGTTTGAGAAAAGTGAGGCACAAAAACACACACACATCATTATTCAGCGTGATCTACCTGAGCTGAAGCTCTTTGAGTTCCTCCATCTGCTCAGTGACGGCCATCACGTCGTCCCAACAGCACAGGAGGTTCCCACACAGGTCCAACATCAGCACGTCTGACAGGGACCATTAAGGATGCAGTAGTAGAGCACCATCAGCTAAATGTCCAATCAACGCTTCCCCCATGCTAATTCAATTGGGTGGGTGGACCGTACATTTACTAATGGGGTTGCGACCCAAATAACACACACATTCGCTAAAGTGCACAACTTTTGACCAGAGCCCTAGTCAAAAGTAGTGCATTATATCGGGAAAGGGGGTGCCATTTGGGACGCAAACATGGTGTAAAATAGCTACATATCAGATATCAAGTTCAGATCAGAGAAGTGCACTCAAGTATTATTGTTTAAAAATAAAAAAAAGTTAAACATTATTTTACCCCCTTTTCGTGGTATCCAATTGTTAGTAGTTACTGTCTTGTCTCATCGCTACAACTCCCGTATGGACTCGGGAGAAGCGAAGGTCGAGAGCCATGCGTCCTCCGAAACACAACCCAACCAAGCCGCACTGCTTCTTAACACAGCGCGCATCCAACCTGGAAGCCAGCCGCACCAATGTGTCGGAGGAAACACTGTACACCTAGCGACCTGGTCATCGTGCACTGCGCACGGCCCGCTACAGAAGTCGCTAGTGCGCGATGAGACAAGGATATCCCTGCCGGCCAAACCCTCCCTAACCCGGACGGCGCTAGGCCAATTGTGCGTCGCCCCATGGACCTCCCGGTTGCAGCCGGCAGCGACAGAGCCTGGGCTCGAACCCAGAGTCTCTGGTGTCACAGCTAGCACTGCTTTAGACCACTGCGCCACCCGGGAGGCCCGCACTCAAGTATTATTAACATTAACAATTTCATATGATTGACAGTTGTAACTTTTTGGACATGAGCACTTATTTAGCTAATTAAGAGCTACTAAATGAAAGGATACGGGGAGTGGTGTTTCGGATTTCATTCGGAGGGCCCGGGCTGGAAACCTCGCACAACCTCAGTGCAACATCGGTCAGGTTTTCCACCCTGCGGAGGAGCACAGATGACAACAACGCATTTCACTGAATAAGTACAGATGACTGCAGATCAGACAAGTGAAACTGTTGGAGTGTGGTGGAGTTCAACAGTCCCAACTCAAGTGCCTACGTTTTGTAACCATTCTTTACTTAATATTTATTGAGCCTTTATTTAACCAGGGAATACCCTTTAGGTTAGAAAACTATTTTGCGATACTGGCATCCTCTGGTATAGGTGGCATGCTTTAACAATATTCCAAACAGTACATACAGAGTTGACCGTACAAATAAGCACACTTTGGGACAGATTCCCGGAGTCAGATTAAGCCTAGTCCTGGACTAAAATGCACTCTTACTCTCAGGCTCCAAAGCCTTGTTGTCCCCTTACTTTTGTTTCTCTGTGATGGCCTCGAATCCCACCATCTCCACCGTCCTCGTGGAGATCTGGATCTCTTCTCCCAAGACCTGCTGGACCTCCATCTCGTAACGCCGCCTGATGGCCGTCAGGTAGTCCACCCCGAAGCTGGCCTTCTTGGGCCGGACGAAAGAGCCTCCCTTCGGGTGCCTTAGGTGGGGTGGAGGGGGTGAGAACCTTTTTCTGAGAGCAGCAAAACACATAATGGCCACATTCCAAACCCCCCAAAATTGTGTTTCCTGTTTCCTTTTTTTTGAGAGTGGAGACTTCATTTTTGCCGGAAATCTCAATATCTAACACGTATGAACACAGAAATAAATCACGCAGCTGACCAAATTACGCTATATT
Source organism: Oncorhynchus keta (assembly GCF_023373465.1). Lineage (NCBI taxonomy): Eukaryota > Metazoa > Chordata > Actinopteri > Salmoniformes > Salmonidae > Oncorhynchus > Oncorhynchus keta. The sequence goes on along the minus strand of NC_068430.1, from coordinate 62,104,196 downwards.
GGATTTATGGGTTAACAGAGATTAGGATGACACCTATCTCAACAGGTCAGTGTAATTTCATGCTACCATCATTGAGATACTAGATAGGGTTTACTTTACCTGCAAGTGAAGTAGTGGACACCTTCATGGCTGCCATCGTGTTTGCCTCGATCAGGGTTGTCCCACTCCACACCAAGCCACAACCCTAAGCACAGAGGCATTGGTAAGCACAGGCCCTGAATAAGTACTTGGTTATAGTACATGACCAAGAATAATGGAGAAATTCTCTCAAACAGTGCTGCCACACCCACTGTGGATAACGCTTCTGTTACTTTGCCTATTATATCCATATCCCAAGCAGTCTGTAGCTAGTTAGCTTACCTGCAGTTGGTGGTACAGTGCCAACAAACCGCACCGTGCCACGCTCCCCGTCACAAGCCACCCGTCTGCCCACTGCGTCTGCTGGAAGGCATTCGTGCATGGTGGTGGGTTGTGTCTGGTCAGGGACTCTCATTGTACTCACTGTATCTATAACGTTGGATATAATTCTACCTATATATGTACAATGAAAAAGAATGAGCAGGTAAAGCCTTCTGTACTTTGACAGCGCTGTTTAAGAAAGAGTTAGGTAATACCGTTATAGTAGCTAGCTGAAATACTTGCTGTCATGTCAACTCCCAGGAAACGGTGATGTTGTTTAGCTTATTTTGCTTGGCTAGCTAGATTAGCTACAACAAATATCTCCACTGCCAAAGAAACACGAGTACCACTTATCCACATAATCGATATGCTGTTATTTCCAAATATTTGTTTGAAAGTTACCTTTATCAGAGAGTGTTGGTCATATTACGCAGCAGCATAAACAATCACAGCTCACAACATCCCGACAGGAAGTAACTGAATATGATGATGCACACGTTTGTCGTACAAGTTTGATCGATTATTAATGATGTTTATCGGCAATAAACGTTATTTTAGTATAATTATTTAAATATCTATCATCGTTATAATCAGGTAACAATCAATGCATCTATATTTAGATCACTGGATGAAAGCCCACCCGTATGATACAGCTAGGAACCGTTTACAATTGCGTTGTGCATAGTAGGATATAATTAGGTGAAGGACAGGCCTTCGTTGAGTAAAGCGTGAGTAAATAGCTACAGTTCTTTTTGGAATCAACAAATAGTTCTAATGAGATGTGTTCATTATAACTTCCGTCAACTTATTTGATTAATTATTTCCATGCTTAAAAGCACGTTTTTATAAGATTGTCTCATCATTCAAACCAGCTGGGATCGACCATCGAGAACTGACCATGAAAAATAAACTTTCTGGAAAGAGGTTAGTCTCCATTCCACGAGTGTCCGCATGTAACTAACGTTAATAATAATTATGTTAAATTTGTACATTGTTGGAAATACAAGGTAGTTGGGGAAACTCACACTGTGTATTACACTGAACTAACATTTAATCGCAACATGTAAAGTGTTGGTCCCATGTTTCATGAGCTGAAATATGATCCCAGAAATGTTCCATATTCACAAACATATTTCTCTCAAATATTGTGCACAAATTTGTGCACGAAGGACTGTGGGCTCTCCCGACATGAGTAAGACATTTAAGCGTGTTAACCCTCGCAGGGCTGCCAGCCCAGACGCTGATCCTCAACACATGGGCCCAACAAGGGTGCATGCTCAGCCCCCTCCTGTACTCCCTGTTCACCCATGACTGCATGGCCACGCACACCTCCAACTCAATCATCAAGTTTGCAGACAACACAAGAGTAGTAGGCCTGATAACTAACAATGATGAGACCGCCTACAGGGAGGAAGTGGGGGCCCTGGGAGAGTGGTGCCAGGAAAATAACCTCACTCAATGTCAACAAAACAAAGGAGCTGATTGTGGACTTCAGGAAACAGCAGAGGGAGCACGCCCCTATCCACATCGATGGGACCGCAGTGGAGAAGGTGGAAAGCTTCAGGTTCCTCGGCGTACACATCACTGATGATCTGAAATGGTCCACACACACAGACAGTGTGGTGAAGAAGGTGCAACAGTGCCTCTTCAACCTCAGGAGGCTGAAGAGATTTGGCTTGACCCCTAAAACCCTCAAACTTTTACAGACGCCCAATTGAAAGCATCCTGTCGGGCTGTATCACTGCCTGGTACGACAACTGCCCAACGCATCACCAGGGGCAAACTACCTGCCCTCCAGGACAGCTACAGCACCCAATGTCACAGGAAGTCCATTCGGTAGTCCATTCTTGTGGGCCGCTAAGGAGTATTGGTGTCTTTGAGGGGTGTTTGGCCTGGTTTGCTAACTACCTCTCAAAGAGTGCAGTGTACCCCAAGTCTCGATCCTAGGCTCCACACTTTTCTCAATTGACATCAACAACATAGCTCAGGCAGTAGGAAGCTGCTCCTTGGATTTTGTGTTAAACACTCTACAATAAAGCTTTCTTAGTGTCCAACAAGCTTTCTCTGCCCTTAACCTTGTTCTGAACACCTCCAAAGCAAAGGTCATGTGGTTTGCTAAGAAGAATGCCACTCGGCAGGGAAGGGTGCTCTCGAGCGGCTAGATATTCTTCACCATTCGGCTATCAGATTTGCCACCAATGCAAAGGACACATCACTGCACTCTATACTCCTCTGTAAACTGGTCATCACGGTATACCCATCGCAAGGCCCAGTGGTTGATGCTTATTTATAAAACCCTCCTTAGGCCTCACTCACCTCATCTGAGATTTCAACTGCAGCCGTCTTCCTTCAAATTCAACACCCGTTCTGCCAGTCACATTTTGTTAAAGGTTCCCAAAGCGTACACGTCCTTGTGTTGCTCGTCTTTGCAGTTTGCCGCAGCTAGCGACTGGAACGAGCTGCAACAAACATTCAAACTGGACCGTTTAATCTCAATCTCTTCATTCAAAGACTCAATCATGGACACTCTTACTGACAGTTGTGGCTGCTTTGTGTGATGTATTGTTCACTCTACCTTCTTGACTTTTGCTGTTGTCTGTGCCCAATAATGTTTGTACCATGTTTTGTGCTGCTATCTTGTTGTGTTGCTACCATACTACGTTGTAGGTCACTCTTCATGTAGTGTTGTCTCTCTTGTCGTGTTGTGTGTTGTCCTATATTTTTGTTTAATTTATTTTTAATCCCCCGTCCCCACAGGTCTTTCGCTTTTTGGTAGGCCGCCATTGTAAATAATAATAATTTGTTCTTAACTGACTTGCCTAGTTAAATGAAATAAAATATAGTTGTGAATTGTTAGATACTACTGCACTGTTGGAGCTAGGAACACAAGCATTTCGCTACACCCGCAATAACATCTGCTAAATACACTAACATTCAAAAGTTTGGAGTCACATAGAAATGCCCTTGTTTTCCATGAAATCATACATGAAATTAGTTGCAAAATGAATAGGTAATATAGCCAAGACGTTGACAAGGTTATAAATAATTAATTTTAATTGAAATAATAGTGTCCTTCAAACTTTGCTTTTGTCAAAGAATCCTCAATTTGCAGCAATTACAGCCTTGCAGGCCTTTAGCATTCTAGTTGTCAATTTGTTGAGGTAATCTGAAGAGATTTCACCCCATGCTTCCTGAAGCACCTCCCACAAATTGGATTGGCTTGATGGACACTTCTTACGTACCATATGGTCAAGTTGCCTCCCACAACAGCTCAATAGGGTTGAGATCCGGTGACTGTGCTTGCCACTCTATTATAGACAATTGGCATTCGGACTGCAGGAATATCCAGAGCTGTTGCCAGAGAATTGAATGTTAATTTCTCTATCATAAGCCTCATTCAACGTCGTTTTACAGAATTTGGTAGCACATCCAACCACCCTCACAAGTGCAGACCACGTGTACAGCATCATGTGGGAGAGCATTTTGTTGATGTCGACATTGTGAACAGAGTGCCCCATGGTGGGGTTGTGGTACTGTATGGGCAGGCATAAACTACGGACAATGAACACAATTGCATTTTATCGATGGTAATTTGAATGCACAGAGATACGACAATTGGCCTCTCGTCGTGGTGACATTAATCAGTCACCAACACCATGTTTCAGCATGATAATGTGCGGCACCATGTCTCCAAGGCTCTGTACACAATTCCTGGACGCAGAAAATGTCCAGTTCCATGGCTTACATACTCAGACATGTCACCCGTTGAGCATGTTTGGGATGCTCTGGATCTACGTGTACGACAGCTTGTTTCCAGGTCCCGCTATATTCAGCAACTTCGCACAGCCATTTAAGAGTGGGACAACATTCCACAGGCCACTTTCAACAGCCTGATCAACTCTATGCAAAGGAGATGTCACGTTGTATGAGGTAAATGGTGGTCACACCAAATACTGACTGGTATTCTGATCTACGGTCCTACCTGTCACCAACATATGCATATCTGTAGTCCCAGTCATGAAATCCGTAGAGTAGGGCCTAATTTACTTATTTAAATTGACTATCATATGAAGTGTAACTCAGTAAAATCATTCAAATTGTTTCATGTTGCGTTTTATATTTTTCTTCCATAAGTTGCTTCTAGTCAGCAACCAATTCGTTTTAGTATCTCAATGGCACTGGATATCCTACCTTTTGATTGTGTGTTACCTCTATGGATGTTCAGGAAATGCTTATGAAAATGTCTTTTTGTAGCAATAAATATTACACGCACCTTGGCATCCATGCACATCTAGCTACCTAATGCAGCACTGTGGTAGTGAACTGCTGCAGTATCTCATGAGTCTAACTAACAATGTTACTTGTTTTTCCTTAGTGAGGGGCCATCTGTGGACAAACAGTCCATGGACTATGTAGTGGGATCAGTGTCAGGCAGCTTGTTTCCAAAGGAGTCTGCATCCAGTTCGGGATCTTTATCTGCCTTGTTCCAAGCTGCGCCAGTAGTTGACACACTGTTCTTTGTTCCTGCTCCTAAGGTAAGGCCATAAGTCCCAAGGAAAGGATGCACAGCTCAGGTCTTTTAATGCTGTAGCCCAGCTAATTTTTGTTTTCCAGGATACCAAGGCCATGTTCAGTAGAGAAAAGGTTTTTCAAATAAATGTGAAACAGCGTTTCTACCTGTCCACTAAGAAACACACACTTTCGCTTTCCGTTTCAAAATGATGATCAGTGTCCAGTAGGGATGTAATGGGGAGGTATTATCTGGGAAACCAACAGGACTACATAGCTTGAGGGCCTGAGTCATGTACCCTTGCTAGAGTCTTCTGTGTTTGCCAACTGAGTGAAATTATAATGTAACTTTTTCTTCCCTTCATAGCCTGAACCGAGGAGCGTGGAGGTGAAGGAAGGCGCAGTCACAAAAGTCCCGAACAACCAGAAACAAACGAAGAAAGCTGCAAAGGACAAATCGGCTGCAGACCTAAATCTAGAAAACAGGTGAGCGATTAAAAAAGTAATTGACATGCAAAAGAATATGCACGAGGTGTAGATTGATAGTTAAAGCTCTCTCTCACTTTCAGAGAAAGTGCGTTACAAAATGCTGACGAAGATGAACAGGTCCCAAAGATGCCCAAGAAGACTAAAAGGAAAGCTGTTGAGATGGAAGAAGGGGGTGCGACAGAGGAGGAGGAAAGGCAGACAAAAAAACAGAGGACTGGAGCCCAAATGGCGGCGGAGAGGGTAAAGCAGAAACGAACAGTGTTTGTCGGCAACCTTCCTGCCAGCTGCACAAAGAAGGTAACAGCAGCCCCAGTCGTTAAACAGTGACCATAACCTCATTGATTAGGCATGTCGAAAGCAGACCTGGGTTTACATCTCATGTGAAAATACAAATATGCCTCGTTGTTTCTCTGTTTGGTTTTTCAGACACTACAGCTTGTCTTCAAGGATCAGGGAGCCATTGAAAGCATTCGATTTCGATCTGTAGTAAGTACTCCATTCACTGTATTAGATTAATCTAATACCCATCAGACAATATGAGTGCTCATTTCCACTAGGGTTGAGCTTCCTGAAAGCTTCATAGTAATGGATGAAAGATGATACAACACTTTCTGAAGCCTCAAACCTGATCGGTGAAGCTAAAACTTGGCATTTTCCTTGCAGGTAAGAGAGGATCCATCTATGTCACGCAAAGTAGCAGCTATTCAGTAAGTTCCCCTGAATTTTTAACCATGAGAAATGCTAACACTGATTGAATGGGAGTTTATCCGTGGTAACATGACGCATGTATTCAAGTACTTTTTGCTGTTGCTTTTCCTTTCCAGACGTAAGGTTCACCCAAAGAAGCAGAGCATCAATGCCTACGTGGTGTTCGAAGCTGAGGAAGGAGCCGAGAAGGCATTGGAAAGGTAGTCCCTGACAAGCATTCAACTTTAATTTTAGCGTGACTGTTTTAAGTTATCATAATCTGGTAAACGCAGAGCTGAAGTCTTGCTTAATTGCGTCAGATGCTCTATTACATTTCCCTTCAGAAATTTGAAAGATGTGAGCGCACCTGCGAAATCGTGATGTCAAAAAAAACCAAAAAAAACATCTGCATACTAGAACAAAGTTCCTCATTGGTCGTCTTTAAATGTTGCAGGAACGGCATGGAGATTGAGAAAAGCTTTCACATCCGGGTGGACAGGGTCTCCAAAAGTTCATCGGTAAGCGTGTCCCATGACATTGGATATTTTAAAAAGAGCACACCAAGCGTTAAGACCGGTATACTTGAATGTACTTGCTGACAGTTAAGGTCATACATTTGCTTAATCTTTGGATTTTGTATAAACTTGTTTGAGCAAGGATGCTGTGACGTCTATTGAATAGAATTGTTTTGTATTTCAGCACGATCACAAGAGGTCAATATTCATTGGCAATCTACCATTCGGTGAGTAATAAGAGGGTTTACTTTCCTGTGAACTTGTCATTCAAAAGGAAACCAATAACATGCAGGTTATTGGGTTCATATATATGGTATTACCTTGCAGATATAAACGAATTGCCAGTGCGACAGCACTTTGAGGAGTGTGGCAAGGTGGAGGGGGTGCGGTTGGTGCGGGACAAGAACTCTGGAATGGGCAAGGGCTTCGGCTACATCTTATTCCAGGTGAGGAAATATTTCATATGCACCAGACTCGCTCAGAGACGTTATGTATGCATTTCAAAACGCTTCTTCTCACTACTGAGCTGGCCAAGTCTCATACTGCAGCCAATACTTTGCATGCACACAGTTTGGGTTTAGACTACTACTTAGTCTTATGAAACCTCTTTTCTAACTACACCCCTGCATCATCTCTAACTGCTAATGTTGTTGTAGAGCATCGATGCTGTCCAGCTGGCCTTGAAACTAGACGGCTCCAAACTCCTCGGGAGGTCGGTCCGGGTGAAGAGGTCAGTGAAGAAGGAGAAAGAGAAGAAGGTGGTGCACAGAGGGCCTAGAGGGAAAGAAAGAGAAACTAAGGGTGCAGGGAAGGAGCCTACCAAAGGAGGATTTAAGGGGAGACCGGGCCAGGGCGTTCCCCAAAACAAATCTTCCGGGAGGCCGCAAGGGAAGGGGCCTCAAATGAAATCGATGGGGAAGCCATTCAAGAAAAGTCCAGGCGAGGCACAGAAAGCCACCACAGGCCCCTCTTCCTTCAAAGGTGAGATGGCCGACCCAAACAGCAAAAAAGCAAAGGCGAAAGCACTGAAGAAGAAACTCAAACCGAGGAAAAGGAATCAGGTTGTACACATTTGATGGTCTGTGCTTTGTGATGCATCGTTAAAGCAGAAAATTTGTTGTAAAACGTTCCTGACGTAACATCCAGGCCCTCCCACATTTCCAGTTGAAACATGGTTGTTTTTTAGGTTGGGGCTGTCCCACCGAATATGTATGTCAATCCCACCTAATGGTAAGGTTAAACATTCATGAACTATTCTAGACATAAAGACTAAATAAAATATTAGAAGCAAAGGTGTTGTCATTTACCTTTTTATTTAGATTTCTTACAAAGAGGAACAACCTTAATGACCTAACAGAACATTCAATCACTTTAAAGTATCCATGTCAGACTGAAAACAAAACAATAACTTATACAACAGCGTTGAGACAGATCACATGTAGGAACAAGGAAATTGAAAGACTAAGAAGTTTGTAGAAAGAGGTTGTAGTACAGGGGCTATATGTATCAAGCCTCAGTAGGAATTATTTTTAAAGATCAGTTTCCTTTCAGATCACAATGAACAAGACTGCATGGGCAGGGGGGAGCACCTGATCCTAGATCAGCACACCTATTCAAGAAGCTTAATACATATGGTCCCAGAGCTGTGTAAACATGGGGGTAGTTGCAGGGATGGTATTGTAAATGCTGAGAAATGTTTTGCTATACCTTTCAGAGAAACTGTAAGAGAAGCAAAACACTAACTGCATATGAATCCAATAAAATGGGTCCAATAGGCATTTGATTGGTTACCATTGCTGCAAATCAAAAGATGGCAATCTGATGCGACCAATAGTAACACACAACGTGTGGTAATTGGACGGGTTCATGTTTTTCATTTGGACAGAAGCAAAAGAATACCTTCAAGTGAGTAAAAAAAAAAAAAGTTTTACCAATTTTCTATACAAGTCAGGATAAGGGGTTATAAGAGCTCCGGGATGAACTTTCCCCTGAGTACCGATCTAGGATCACCTTAACCATTAGTGGGGAAAATACATAACTGACCCAAGATCAGCATCTAGGGGCAACTTCACCCTACTCCTGTTATAGGAGGGTCCAGAAGAAGAGTGTTCCGAGGGGAAACTTCCATCGACGATCCTCATTCTAAGTCGTCTTCATTCAAGCTACCTTGTGCGCTCACAATACGCTGCAGGAAAGAGGGAAATTCTAAATCCATAAACATGAAGAGGAAATGAAACATTTCTTAAGCATTGATGATATGGGTAAATAATCAGAGTCTCAGGAGTACTGATCTAGGGTCAGGCCCCGTATTCAAAAAGCATCTACTCAGGTGCTATATGAATACGGGCTCAGGTCCCTTCTGTCCATGTTCTTACTCAAGGTAAAAACAGATCCTAAAATCAGTACTCCTACTCTGGTTGAGACATGAAAGGACTGAAGATGGTTAAACAGTGTGGTGGGTGCCTTTCATTAGGTTAGAAAGACCACCATACTGCTTTCACCTCAAGCTTTATTAAAAAATAATGCTGGAACTACTGGGAGGCACCTACAGCTCTACCAAAGTCCTGACATGTTTGTCACCTAAACTCATTCTTGAATCAGATTTGACTTCTGTCTAGCAGATTATACAAATGGTTTAAGGGCTGGGCGATTACTAATGAATTCAAATTTGTTTTAGCACAATGTTCAAATGCCTGTATCGCAAGAATCAGTTTTTATTAGCGTTCAGTCTCGTCTCCTTCGCTCCTTGTGTGCGTGCACTGTGCACCTTCCCACTAGCACACAGACAAGCCCCTCCCCCCGCCACTCACAACGAACGATAACTTCCTCTGACAAGCAGTTAAAAAAAACGTATAAAATCGTTCACATGGACACGGAAACGCTTACACTATTTTACTGTAAGAGACGAGGACTTAACCTTTCTGATGATACCCTTTTTATGTCTCAACTATCAACATGTAGAACAGACCCCACTAAAACGAGAGTATCAATGAACATGATTGTGGAAACGTCATGCTCAGTTTGTCGGGCGCGGCATTGCGGCACCACTAGCAGCATTTTAGTCACAGCCTTATGCAATGTTGCATAAAAATACAAATTTATATTAGGAATTGGTAACTCGTTCTCATTCTGAGATAAGCATCGGTTTATCCAGGTAGGCCTCTTGATTTCGATATCTAAATAAAGTGGACAGGCTGTGTTGTTCAAACAGTTTGAGACAGATTTGGAGTACACAGCCCAGGGTAGGAGTGTCTAAATGACCTTGAAGTGGAGAAAAGGACTGTACCTGGCTGATGGTGGGCAGTTTGGTGAGTAGCATCTGGAAGACAGGTGGCGGGAGGGTCTGCTGCAGCACCTGGAGAAGCTGCTGGGGCTGGCCGCACACGGCGATGGCGTTGGTCAGATGCTCCACGCCGTTCTCGTAGTCACCTATACCGGAACACCAAGTGCAGAGAGGTTTAGATCGACAAAACGAGTAGTACATCACATGGAGAACAGTGTCGTTACTCTGGTCACAAGTAAATTAGGTAGTGCATTATATGGAGAACAGTGCACTATATGGGGAATAGTGCACCACACACAGACCAAGTGATGTCAATGTAAGACTGGTTTACCCTGAGCCAACAGCTCCTCTCCCAGCTGAATCTCCTCCAGAAAGAACTTCTGGACCGCCTCTGCATCCTTCAGGTCTGGGAGCTGCAAGAGTCCCACAACACACACTACTTTACATAGGTCAAGGAATAACTAAAACGTAATGTACTGGTGGAAAATCTGTTGTCGGTGGCCTATTCTCCAGGAGAAATAAAAGGTCTATTCAAATGAGTCGGGCAATCCACAGAGGCGTGCCACTTCATCAGGGTCAAGGTTAGAGTTCAATTTAAGTGAACTCTTAGCGCACAGCAGTTCTTGCTGGGTTTGCACTTCCTCCATTGGAAAAACAATGGTTCTGTGGCGAACAAGCCATTCTCGTGCGAGTCCAGTATATGGGCCTTAAGGGAAGAGTAGTCAAGTCGGTCAGTTTCTATTGGGGAGCTATACAGTTGTGTTGACAGAAATTTGGTACCACTGTACAGACAAAAAGGTTTCGTCCATGCACTAATTCCAGTCTCAAAACAGTCCTACCCAGCCATCACCTTGCGGTGTCCCAATACATGCCAGTGAAGAGCGTCTCTTATTTATTTCACTGGAGAATATTTCCCACATGGTATCATCTGACGTGTACTATACATTACTTCTTTAGACATGTGTTCATTGAGGAAGAATTTAAATATTACCTTGAAGGGATTTTACTCACCTTCGACAGTCCTGTCCCTTGTTTTGCAGCTGCCTGATTTCTCCTCCCTGGGGCAGAGGTAACACAATCACTGTTAATATAAATAGCTTTGGGGATTGTTCCTGTTTGTACTTAAGACGTCTTAGTTTCTCTGGCAATCCTACAATGAAAGACTATGATTAGGAAGTCACATGAACATCCTAAATTGACACCCTGAAGTACAGCTTCAGTCTTGAACAAAGCTCCAATATAATCCCCACCCCTTCTGATATCCCTTGATAAAGTGGTTTACCCTGGTCAGAATCAGGAAATAAGTGTAGCCGCGAAGTAGCAAGTGACAACTATCCAAACAATCTTAGTTTTTTTTCCTGATAGGGTGATGAACTACCACAGTGGAAGGTGAATGACAAAAAGGCTAACAGAGGAACATGGCTCATTCAATTGCAATAAAGCAGGTGTATAAAGCATTGTGGCCAACTGACAACCAAAAGGATTTGTGACATGCATCCATATTTGTATTCTAATTCGTAGCTCTATTGGAGTAAGGGATTCTGGGTAGAAGACAAGGCAGAGCTGCCATGATGTAGTGTGTGGAGGTGTGGCCATTCCCACTCATTTATTTTAGACCCCCTTATGAGTTATGCAGTCTCATCATTAAAGTTCGCAGTCTAATGCACTTAAGGCGCATTGTCAGCTTCTTCATACCAACAACCCACGGCCTTAAATGAGCGGTAGGCCTGGATAGATTAACATTAGGGATATCCAGGTTGCTTTTAATCCTGCTTGGCAAGCTCTGTCTGATATGGCTAGTAGCTTGGAATGGTTAGTTTAGGTTACATAACAGTTCAAAACACTACCAATGAATGAATCAGGGTAGGTGCAGTTTTCCATGTCTGAATTCAACTAACAGAACGCTTGTGAGTAGGAAGTACATTAATACATGATATAGAAGCTAGTTATCTGAGAAACGCTCAACTCCTAAGAGAACAGAGTTGGGCGTTCCTCTGCTAGGAGCTAACGTCAGCACTGGCTAGTTAAGTGCAGGGTTTTGGGGGTTAGCAGTGCGTTGACAATGAATGAATGAATGAATCAGATCTATTGCACAAACGATTAACGTTACCATTCAAGCTTCTATACTTCGCTAATTGGGAATAGTTAAACGAGTTCGGCCTGGCTCGGGCATTTTGTTGCACCTCTCCCAAACATAGACCTGTGTGGGGTGTACAGGACGCAGACAACACTCACGTTCTCGCAGCCTGTTCTTGAAGTTGGGGTCACTCCGTCTTTTCCTGTCGAAGTAGATGCAGTAGCCGACGAACAGAGCCCCGCAAACACCGGCGGCTATCGTGCTCGATTTACCGCCCATCATCACTTCCGAAATGGTTGATATTTCTGTGTTAACAAAGATAATATTTCAATTTTGGCTTATATCAGAGACGGTACATGACCTCACACAGGCGCAAGTTCCCAGCAAAAAGGACCAGTAGGACCACTGACTAATTTGACAGCTAGGGTGTCCGCATTGACCGCCTGATTAAAAATAATACAACGTTAATTCCCAATCACATTATATCTCCGATAACGTATGCATTTTGAGTGCATATAAAGTGTTGAATGTTGTTGAACTCAGATGGGAAACAATACATGTTTTAGGATTTCTTCAAATCAATGTAAGTAGCAGTCGGTCGCATTGAAATGTAAGTGCCACAAGGTGGCAGTAGCAGTTCATTAAAAAAAGAAGCAGCAGGCTCATGATCACATATGATACAATTTAACAGTATATTCCCCAGAGTAACAAATATAGAAACAATTTAACTACAACTCTAGGTATTTTGACTGTCTGTGGTAGACCACACAGCAGCAAACAATGGCCAAGTGAAATATTGAACATTAGGCTACATGGTGAGTGACACAATCATCTTGACAAGGAAGAAAACATGTACAATTTTGCTTTCACTATGACCAATTCATTTACGAAAAACTATGCCTTAGTTGGCACTTCTCATCTCCCAGATGATAGCAAATCCCTAGAAGTGCTGCTCAACAGAACAGATGGTCAGCTGCATTAAATGTGCAAATCCAGACTGCTGCAAAAATATACCACCTTGACTACTAGGCTTCTGAGGGCACATGCTCAGACCTGCATTAATACAACCATCAGGCATGCACATCCTTGCATGGATTACATCATCACCATACTGTGTCTGGTATTACGTGTACCTTTGCCTTTAAATGGCAACCGAGCAGTTCTGCACCCTTGCACAATTTCTGTGGCCGGTTGTTGTGGTTACAGTTTATTAAAGGGATAACTGGACCTTAGAGATTGACGTCATTGACCACACGTCGCCGGTTGACAGGATTTTGGAAGGGTGTGTGTGCTTTTGGGGGGGTTTCCAGTTAAGCTGTGGTTGTGTGTGTGCATGTGTGTTTGTACAAGTGTGTGTTTGAACAAGTGTGTGTACACCTTCATTCCCTTATTTATGTATCTATGTGTGTGTGTGTATGTGCGCATGCATTGCATGTGTACTTCTTCATACTTCCGTGTGTGTGTGTGTATGTGTGTGTGTTTATGTATGTATCAGTGGAGGCTGTGGAGGAGACTCATAATAATGACCAGAATAAAGTGAGCCGTCCTCCCCTCAGCAGCCTCCACTGGCATGTATGTGGTTGTGCGTACGTGTGTACACTTGTCTGTGGACAGTTTACATGGTAGGAGGAATATCCGTCTGCCCTGTCATCTCTCTTGCCAGCGGCTTAGCAGCTTGCACCTGGCATGCAGCTGCCTGGGGGTTGGCGAAGAATTTTCCCCTCAGGGACATCTAGCGCCGCTGGTGCCCGGGCATGACGTGAGGCGGCTCAGCCAGAGGCTCGTCTTCTAGTGGCGGTGGGTTATTATTACCATTACTCAATCGTTCCTGGAAGCTACTTTGGAAGCCCTACTGTATGTGATCCCAGTGCGTGTGTGTTCGGAGGTCTCCTAATCCATGCCGTCATCCCAGGCCACATTATACATGTCTGTAGCAATTCCCTAGAAAACAAGAACTCTTGTCAATAGCTGGGACTCAGACAGATCTCATGTCGATGTGGGTTGGAGGTTTGGATAGAAGACATTGACACACACATCAGAGACTGTTTAGGGATGTTGTACAAATAATGGTTGTTGCAAAACTATCTTTCAATCAGATAGTAGAATTATGTAAGACCTTAGAGTTTACAAAGAGAACCGACTAATGGGGATGCTTTACTGCCTGATTCCTACATATCTCTCTTAAAACCACTTATATGGGAATAACTTGTACTGTTCTCCTGGGTGTGCTAAGGTTGGCAATAAGACAGGAGACACCCTGCAGTTGCTTATTGTGCGGTATACGAGCCACACTGTATACCTTTATTGGCTGTGCACATAGCAGTATTCAAATAATTAAGCACGCTCCATAAAGGCTAGGCAATTAGCATGCTTGGGCCCATAATCCAATCAGTGTGCATGATGCTGCACGGTGAGCTCGTCGCTATATGACGTTCGCAGCCATGCTGACTCGGCACATTTACTACAAAACCTGGCACGGCGACTTGCGTCTGCGAGTGCAAAAGTAATTATCTTCCTCTGCACTGTCATCTTCCTTGGAATGGTGCGCTTACTCCTCCGTTGCCATGGTTTTGGACCAGAGAGGTAACCATGGCAACACTGTTGGTATTCCCTAAAGCGGTGGAGAGAGATAAGATAGAGAGGGGGGATGTTGAGAGAGCGAGAGAAAGAGAGAGCTGTTCAAACATGACCGGATTTTTTAAAAAGAGGTAATTTCAGAGCAGCTGAATAAGGCAGATATGCACACACGACCACAGGTCTTTCCTACTGATTCTTCACATGCACATGAAGACACACACACACACACAAGACACACACACACACACACACACACACACACACACACACACACACACACACACACACACACACACACACACACACACACATACAAACACAAACACAAACACAAACACAAACACACACACACACACACACACACACACACACACACACACACACACACACACACACACACACATACAAACACAAACACAAACACAAACACAAACACACACACACACACACACACACACACACACACACACACACACACCAAGTGTTTTTGAGTGGAGATTTGCACAAGGGCTCCAGTGAAGGAAAGCTTGCAGGGACAAACAGAGAAGTAATTATTTTTACCCTGGCTGCAGCTGTTTTTCTGTTTGTCTTGGCAGCCCTGGATCCAGCAGAAGAGAGACAGGCCAGGAGACAGGAACTGAAAAAAATCCCCCTTTCTTACTATTGGAATAAAATACAGAACGTTTTGAATCCCGTCCCAGGAACGTCCCATAAAACTGGAAATGGCAGGCCTACCCTGTATTTTCCATGAACCCTGTGCTCTCCCCATTCCAAAGGCTATGTCATTAGATGTGTTTTCAAGGGAGCAACACGTAGTGGAACCAGGAATGGAGTGAGGAGGGAGAGAGGATGGCAGGCTTGCCAACTCTCTGAGCCAAGTGGAGAAAGAGAGAGACTTTTCTGTTTAGGTTGTCTGAATGGAGGAGAGAGTGCTGACTGAAAAGGAATGGAAAGTGAGAGAGAGAGGGAAGGGAGAGCGAGAGGTAAAGACGACCGCTTGTGTTAGCATGGTGTTGCGCCCCAGGACCCCGTTAGCTAGCTTTCTATTCAGCTCTTGGCATCGGCATTGGCGGTGGAGGTTTAATCTGCGGCTGTAAGTGAACCATGTCTCCCTCTCTGCAGTGCTCCAACTAGTCCTCCATGTTGAAATCACCACTCCCTCCCTCTGGGGTCAGTAAGGGGAAAGTAAGCGCCCGCGGTGAAGGCTGGCTACAGCTCCAGACAGTTTCCTTCCCTTTCCCTCCACCCTTGTGGGTGAGTGGAATCTCTGGACGGATATGAGTGCAACAGAGTTCTGGCCAGTGAGAGTTGGCTACCATTTCATCTCCAAAAGTTTGCTGAGTTAGCTCCAGGACCAAGAGTTAGCTTTTAGGCTATTTAGCATTTTAGAATTACCTCTATATTCTGAGTTAGCTCTAGGATTATCATTTTGTTGTAGAGCTTGAGATATAGTTTAGGGTTTGAGCTGTGAGGGAGCCAAAGAGGACTAGAGGGATTTGATAAAAGAGGGAAAGATGGAGTGGGCTGTTTGGCACAGTGAGAGAGAAGAGGCTGCTGAGCCAAGGCAGATAGCCCACCACTCTTCAGCTTTCAATAGGGGTAGCTGCTGCTCCAGCACAACATTCACAGCACCACACACACACAGAAAAACACACTCGCTCACTCAAACACTAAAACACACACACACACACACTCAGAGAAACACACACTTTCCCAAAACAAGATAACTTTCATCTGAAGTAATGGGTGAATGACACTAAGAAAGTAGTAGTCTACGAGTAGGTTATATCAATACGCACAACCCACTGGGCACAGACGTCAGCTCAACGTCCAGTCAACTAACATGAATTCAACGTGAAATCAACAAAACATTTCACCGTATCATTGGATTTAGGTTAAAAGTTGGGTGGGAAAAAAACAAAATTCCCTTAAATTGATTACTTTTTTCAAATTCAATCGGTTTTCCATCTTGATTCAACGTAATGACAAGGAAACAACTTTGATTCAACCCGTTTTTTGCCATTTGGGAAGTTTAAAAGTGGACAAAACAAGGCCTTAGAAGTTAGTGTTGCTAACTAAACAGGATTGTATTCCTTGTATACAATAGGTGCTTTTCTGTCATTGCTGTAGTTTAGTACAAAATACAGATTCTTACACTTGGGGAATTGCAATCTAGCACAGCTCAACACGTAAAGCTACTTTCAGTGTCAATCTGTGTATTTGTTTGTTTTCTTGGCTCTCTAGTCCATAACAGCCTACTGCAGCTACAGGAGCTATAGGGAGACAGTTCTCCTAAGCACTGATCTATGCTGAGGAGAACCATCTCCTATCAGATCAAAGATTGGGTCCTGGTAAGCTGTTCCTAGATCTGTTCTTGGGTGGCAACATACATCTAATCCCAGCCCTATTCTGCGGCACCTGGTTAGTAGTGCTAGCTAGCTATAGCGTCCTGGTCTGCTGTAGCCTGGTTAGCAAGCTAACTAGCTATATTATCTCTCTGGCATCACGGCTGCCTGGCCAAGCACGCCCGTAGGAAGGCCTTGGCAGCGACGCTGTCTGTGCAGATGGCCGGGGATGGCAACTCAGTGTGACGCCTCTGCCTTAGATGCCTCAGATGATTAGACCCTCTTTGAGAGAGATAGACTTCCATTTACATGGAGGCTCTTCTCTCAGCATACCAATTGGCCTTGGAGGTCCCACTCTTCTTTGAAGTATAGCTATCGTGTTGTCGCTATGTAATGTAGCTATAGTATTATTTTTGTCTTAGCAATTGAACATGTTATTTTTGTTGTTGTTTGGTCATCAGCCAGATTTGGAAGGAAGGGTTGAATAGAGGGAGTCTTCTTTGAAGTAAGCCTCTTTGCTTTGCGTTGAGAGGACTGGGTATAGGTCGACGTCCACAAATGTTTTGTCCACAAATGTTCTCCTTCTCTCTGTGTCGAGAAGGAATCAAACAAAGGAAATCATTTGGGCACAAGAGGAGGAAGTGTGTCGGGAAGCTTGGCAGGTAGCAGTCTGGTTGAAAAGGTGGCTTATCCCAGCCTGCCTGGAGGTGGGTAAACCAAACAAACAAGCAGACTGATCAGTAGATGACTATTTAAAACCAGAGTGGGCCTTAGCGTGGTCGTGGGACACCCACCATGCAGTGACTTGTAGTGAATCTCTGCACTCCTTCGGGTTAAGTCTTTGGGGGATTAATGAGGTTGTCTGTGAGCTTTTAGCAGAGTTTCCCGTCGTCAAGGATGTAGGCAGACACGCTACCTTTAGTTTAGCACGCTGTACCAGGAGAAAGGAGGGGGAGGAGTGCTAGAGGGGTGTTAAAGAGGTGCTGTGTTTAGGAAATTATGACAGAGCCCTGGGCTTTCTCAACACACAGGCCAAGCTGTTGTTTGGATTCCCCAGCAACTGTTTTTCGCTCTTTTTTTCTGGCAGGGGAAAAATGTAAACATGGTTGTGGCTGTGTAGTCACGGAGGCGGCCATATTGCTTGGGGTCATATAATGTTGTTCAGCTTAGTCATGGGCATGTGTTCATTTCCTGGTGACAGGAATGCAAAGCTTTTAAATGGTTTGTAGTATAAGGTTGCAAAAGGATATTGCAGAGCCAGTATCATCCCCCCCTTCAGCATGCAAGGTCATTTTGACCATACCCATAAGTATGATTCAGAATGGTGTAGACATGATTCAGAATGGTGTAGACATGATTCAGAATGGTGTAGACATGATTCAGAATAGTGTAGACATGATTCAGAATGGTGTAGACATGATTCAGAATGGTGTAGACATGATTCAGAATGGTGTAGACATGATTCAGAATGGTGTAGACATGATTCAGAATGGTGTAGACATGATTCAAAATGGTGTATACATGATTCAGAATGGTGTAGACATGATTCAGAATGGTGTAGACATGATTCAGAATGGTGTAGACATGATTCAGCATGGTGTAGACATGATTCAGAATGGTGTAGACATGATTCAGAATGGTGTAGACATGATTCAGAATGGTGTAGACATGATTCAGAATGGTGTAGACATGATTCAGAATGGTGTAGACATGATTCAGAATGGTGTAGACATGATTCAGAATGGTGTAGACATGATTCAGAATGGTGTAGACATGATTCGATCCAGAGTGATATGTGAGCAATAGCGTCCAACTATGGCCAATAGAAATGGGTCATCGGACTACATATGTGGCCAATAGAAATGGGTCATCGGACTACATATGTGGCCAATAGAAATGGGTCATCGGACTACATATGTGGCCAATAGAAATGGGTCATCGGACTACATATGTGGCCAATAGAAATGGGTCATCGGACTACATATGTGGCCAATAGAAATGGGTCATCGGACTACATATGTGGCCAATAGAAATGGGTCATCGGACTACATATGTGGCCAATAGAAATGGGTCATCAGGCTACATATGTGGCCAATATAAATGAATGTACATGTCTAACATGTGTAATAGTCCAATAGCTTAGGATATGTAGAAATTAAGTGGTAGGGGGAGGGGGGGGGGTAGAATAGAGGGGTTAACCACCCGGGATCATGGGCGAAGAAAAGAAAAGAGGCTTTATGGGAGCATGACGGCACTCCTGTGAAAAAGAGGGAGAAGAGAAGAAGAGAGCACTTAAGAAGCGTAGAGTACATACCGAGGAGGTAGACCTACTTTAAAGGTTGGGACAGTGACCTTTTTTGAAAGACCTTTTTTGAAAGAGAATTGAACTGGTCCACCTCTCTTTTGATCTTGACACCTTTCATTTGACTGTCACATGGTCTCTGTCAAAGTCATTGGTTGACCTCTACATCCCAGCAAAGCCCAGCCCCCCCCAACCACATTCGCCTTCCACTCACATCCCCTCCTCCACAAAACAGAAAATATCTTGTTCTCAGACAGTCAACCCTATCCCTCCCACCCTCCACCATCTCTCTATGCTTTTTCTCATGGCTGCCTCGAGTGCGTTAAAATTTCCCGTGCCCTCCGACCTCCCGTTAGCACATGGCAATGATTAACCACCGCATTAAAGAAGGGCTCTGGTGGTCACCCCAGACTTAAAGGGGAGCTTTGGTGGAGTCCAGATGACCGGGCCATCGCTTCCCACATCACATGTGCGCAGTCCAGTGAGGAGAAACATCCATCAAAAGACTGGGAATTTCAGATGGAATGTATGTTGAAAATCTGTCCCGGGATTGGTTTGAGAAAAATACCCTGTTTCTTTTTTAACTTTTGGGCAGTCTCAATCGACATTGAAATGACTAAAACCAATTTGAAATTAATGGACCTACATTTTATAGCCTCTTCACTCTGTCCAGTTTGCTAGCAGACATCAAGATGAAAGTTAGACAGTCAGGGAGCATTAATAATCCAAAAAGATTATTTTTCTCCTCTCCTGACCCCAGTGAAAACCGAATGTGGCCCCCAGGGCAATTATTTTTGATACCCCTACTCTAGCCCATGCCTCCATCAATCCAAACTTTTAGATTTCTGGGAAATAGTTTGATTTAATAATTACATTATATCATATATTATATGAGCTTAAATAATTTGGATGAGAGAAGAGACTCAAAATACCAAGCTTTTCAAAGCGATTATATAAAGTGAATGATAATTTATTAATATGGGACTCATGTTAGTGTTTCATGTTGTTTGTGAGGATCAGCGCGTTCCATCCCTGGAGCCTGACCTGTCCTCTGTTCACGTCCCGAAATAAACCCTACTATTTCAGTCAGTGTACCGATCATACACGGTCCTTTTACTTTAATTTTGACTTAGGATGGGGATACACCACTGTGTGTATGGGTGTGTGTGTATGTGTGTGTGCATGCACGCATGTACATGTGTGTGAGTAATCAGATCGGATGGTTTGTTCGGAAGACAGACAGACAGCTATGTCTCCGGTTGGAGGGGGTGTATGGTTTCACTTCACCTCATGATGTCAGCTCTCCCATGCGGTCGCCGGCTAGAGTTTCTCCATTAGCTCAATTATTTACAGTGTTTAATTGAATCATCCCGAGTTCACAATGTTTCCCATGATCCTCCAGGCCCGGCACGCCCCACGGCCAAATGATAGCCCTGCTGGTGTGTACACACATATGCATGCATTGGTACACACCCACGTGCACACACAAACATATACACATGCACAAACACACACAAGAACAACAGACACCCACACACACACACACACACACACACACACACACACACACACACACACACACACACACACACACACACACACACACACACACACACACACACACACACACACACACACACACACACACACACACACACACGGGTGTTGCACGGAATACCAAAACTTCTGTACTTTCTTGATATTATAACATGAAAAACAGCTCGGTAAATGTGTCTTACATGTACTGATTAAGAGAGGATCAAGTCTGTCTATCAGTGCAGCCGATGTCCCCTTATGTCCCCTTATAGCGCGAGAAATCACCTTGACTTCTCCACTTACTCAGTGCTACCTCTAGCCTGCCATGAGGAACCACTGAACTCACTGAGAGTCCGGGCTTCATTACCACTTACGATGTACAGAAGTTAACACACTTAAATAATGTAACAAGGCATGTAGAAATGTTGAAATGGCTAATTACTGTTTCCAAAACAATGTCCAGTACAGGCTAGAACACTACAATGCAAGATGATACCGGTAGCTTCCAGCTTTGAAGGCTAACTTTCCTTGCTAGCTACAGCTCAAGCCGACATCCATTCACTGCCCTAGTACCTTGTTTGTGACCATATGAAAACCATTTGGCAAAATATTGCCGATTACATGGCTGATTGTCAGCCAAATTAAATTGACTTCATGTCCCACACCTCACATCTCTCCCAGTCAAGATCATCTTTGCTTGATAGTTGGTGGGCCTTAGCCGAAAATAGTGAAGTCGATCAATCCCTGTCAAGGGAGGAGCAGATTTTTTTGTATATGACAGTAAACATTCTTTTGATGACTATAAAATTTGTTGGCACATTTAATTCTTGCATATTTTCCCATAAAAAGTCTATCTGCTCAGGCAAATTTAACTAACTGCTAAACTTGGAACCAATCAGAACTTCCATATATACCCCTCGTGATGAAGACAGCCAATGGCCTGCTTCTATCTACAATGTAAACACAGCCTCTTGATGAAAATAGGCAATATGCAGCATGCAATACGAATTGTTTTGATCGTATGAAGAGAGACCATTTAGCCAATTTATTGAAAGCTAGCCAATGTTACAGTTTGACTAGCCTAGCCAGCTATTGTAAATGCAAATTTGTGTTTCAATAACTATCTCCCTGTCAGTGAATTACATTTTATGTTATCATGTTTTGGCATGATTATATGTATCATTTCAAGTAACTAGCTGCAGGCTTAAAAAAAACTTTAATCATATAATTCACATAGAAACCCAAAATAAAAGCAAGTACATAGAAAGTTGTGTGTGTCATGTTCGCTAGAATGGAGGTTTATAAACGACAGCTGCATAAGCATATTAACCAATACATATGGCATAGCCTACATAAATACAGTGCATTCGGAAAGTATTCAGACTCCTAGACTTACATCTTTTTTTTTTAACGTTACAGCCTTATTTTAAAATTGATTAAAAAAAAGGTATACATTCTCATCAATCTACACACAAAACCCCTGATAACAAAGCAACAGAGATACCTTATTTGCATAAGTATTCAGACCCTGTGCTATGGGACTCAAAATTGAGCTCAGGTGCATCCTGTTTCCATTGATCATCCTTGAGATGTCTCTACAACTTGATTGCAGTCTACCTGTGGTAAATTCAATTGATTAGACATGATTTGGAAAGGCACACACCACAACTGTCTATATAAGGCCCCACAGACTGTGCATGTCAGAGCAAAAACCAAGCCATGAGGTCGAATTAATTGTCTTTAGAGCTCCAAGACAGGATTGTATCGAGGCACAGATATGGGGAAGCCACTCCTCAGTAAAAGGCACATGACAGCCTGCTTGGAGTTTGCCAAAAGGCATCTAAAGGACTCAGACCATGAGAAACAAGATTCTCTGGTCTGATGAAACTAAGATTGAAATCTTTGGCCTGAATGCCAAGCGTCACGTCTGGAGCAAACCTGGCAACATTCCTACGGTAAAGCATGGTAGTGGAAGCATCATGCTGTGGGGATGTTTTTCAGCGGCAGGGACTTGGAGACTAGTCAGGATCGAGGGAAAGATGAACGAAGCAAAGTATAGAGAGATCCTTGATGAAAACCTTCTCCCCAGCGCTCAGGACCTCACACTAGGGCAAAGGTTCACCTTCCAACGGGACAACAACCCTAAGCACACTGCCAAGACAACGCAGGAGTGGCTTTGGGACAAGTCTCTGAATGTCCTTGAGGGGCCCAGCCAGAGCCCGGACTTGAACCCGATCAAACATCTTTGGAGAGACCTGAAAAAGCTTGCGACGCTCCCCATCCGACCTGACAGAGCTTGAGAGGATCTGCAGAGAAGAATGAGAGGAACTCCCCAAATACAGGTGTGCATTTTGTGTGTAGATTGATGAGGGGAAAAAACAATTTTATATATTTTCGAATAAGGCTGTAACGTAACAAAATGTGGAAAAATCCAAGGGGTCTGAATACTTTCCGAATGTTCTGTATACTGAACCAAAATATAAATGCAACATGTAAAGTGTTGGTCCCATGTTTCATGAGCTGAAATAAAACATAGACATGTTCCATATGTACAAAAAGCTTATTTCTCTAAAATGTATGCACACATGTATTTATATCCCTGTTAGTGAGCATTTCTCCTTTTCCACGATAATCCATCCACCTGACATGTGGGGCACATCAATAAACTGATTAAACAGAATGATCATTTCACAGGTGCACCTTGGGGACAATAAAAGGCAACTCTAGAATGTGCAGTTTTGTCACACAACACAATACCACAGATGTCTCAAGTTTTGAGGGAGCGTGCAATTTGCATGCTGACAGCAGGAATGTCCAACAGAGCTGTTGCCAGAGAATTTAATCTTAATTTCTCTACCATAAGCCGCCTCCAACATAATTTGAGAGAATTTGGCAGTACATTAAACTGGCCTCACAACCACAGACCGCGTGTAACCACGCCAGCCCAGGACCTCCACATCTGGCTTCTTCGCCTGCGGGATCAACTAAGGAAGGGGAGAGGGGGAGAATGCTGAGGATTATTTCTGTCTGTAATAAAGCCCTTTTGTGGTGAGAAATTCATTCTGATTGGCTGGGCCTGGCTTCCCAATGGGTGGGCCTTTGTGCCCCCTGTCCAGTCATGTGAAATACATAGATTAGGGCATAATGAATTTATTTCGATTGACTGATTTCCTTCTATGAACTGTAACTCAGTAAAATCTTTGAAATTGTTGCATGTTGCATTTATATTTTTGTTCAGTGTAGAATTTCTTGCAGTACAACAGTTTTACAATGTGCTCTGCAATAAGATTACCAGAGGTAGATTTCTGAACTAGATGAGTTCTCAAACAGCAGCTGCTCGATACTATGGTGGGCATGCATGTTGGACACATTGGAGTTTGTAGGATTATAGAAGCATTTGGTAAATCAATGTTTGAGTTTGAAATACTAAATGTTCAGTGAATGTGATTATATATAGGTGGTTTCAATGATTAACTTTCCTACTAACCTAAAAGTTGAAGGTGCCAAAATCTTACCAATCCATGAATTATTCAGTTAGAGACATGTTTTCTATAATGTATGTTTCATGCATATACATTTGAACAAAGAACTCAATCACAAATAGTGTTTTACCATTTATTGAGTACAGAGACAAATAGCAAAGGTATCTCAGGCAGTATTGGAAGTATCTAAATATAGTGTAATCTACCAATCAGTATGTATCAAGTGCAGTGTAGGGCACAATCTTAAAACTATGCCAAAAGTTTGGACCTCTGATGGATACTGTAGAACTGTCATCATGGCATGCTTCAGAATTCCCCCTTCTCTCTTGGAGCATTTGTGTGCCCAGGCCCCATAGGCGTATCGAAAGGATCCCACTGCCGTGTCTTTGGCATCATTAAAAGTGAAGACTGTTATTTTATCAAATAAATTATATGTAATTATTATTACGTGATTAAAGTAATCATGTAAATGTAATTAACTAGGAAGTCGGTGCACCACGAAAAATCTTCAGATTACAAAGTTATAATTTTCCAAATATAACTTCAGATATTTGAATATCTGATCAATTAGTCTTCTATTAATTAATTATTCTTTATCCTCATGTGAGTCTCATCTGAACGTCATAAATTCTTGGTTATCTGCACGAACCCAGCCTTTACTATAAATCATCCATACACCAATTGGCTTTATAATTTATTTACTAACCAACTAAAATGCACAAACAAACAACAGTATATATTGGTTACTAACAAGGATAGGGAAGATTCCCTAGTGGGCTAAGCCGATATGATGGCTTGGTGGACAAAGGGAAGTGGGTGTGGACTGAGAGAGCGGGAAAGACAGAAGGTATCACTACACACAGTTGATAATTATATTAATTGAAATGCTAATCCTTTGCACATGAACGCTCACTCATTCGGGAATAATTGCAATCAATATATATTTACGCCCATGTGTTG
The DNA here is from genome assembly GCF_023373465.1 of Oncorhynchus keta. NCBI lineage: Eukaryota > Metazoa > Chordata > Actinopteri > Salmoniformes > Salmonidae > Oncorhynchus > Oncorhynchus keta. Next base: position 62,079,035 of record NC_068430.1, on the reverse strand, counting down.
TCGTGATCTCCTCTGTTGGAATCTAGTCCGTCTGCTGGAGAGTTCACCCGAGTCTCTCTCTCTCTTTCTGTTTCACTGAAGCTCAAAGTGTTTCTTGGTTATACTGGATCTCATAAAATAGATGTTTCGGCGGTTGTCGGTATTCTCGTCCCATGTTTACATAATTTCTAGCTGCAGACTTGTAATTAGTATCTAAGATTTGCTCTTATTCTGTAGAGATCGATAGTCTCAGAGTTGAACCATTTCCAGCCGTGTAGCCAATGCCCCACGTGGTATAGTTTTCTCGTTTTCGTACTCAAACCTGTGCCACCGAGGTATGCGTGGTCTGAAGAGGATTTTCTTAGGAGAGGGTTTTATTCGTAACAATAGAAAAGGAGGTTCCATGACGCCAGATCATGTCTGTGCTCACAGGAGCAGGACAATGACTTAGTTAAACTTTAAAGTGAATGCAATTCTCTCACATTAAAGGTTTAACAACACATGACATAATTTCACAAATAGTTCAATGTTTACTCATTTATTTTATACGATAATTAGTTGCAAACACCATAATTGAGAAATCTACACATTCAGAGATATAGTTATGTGTGTTTCCTGTCCTTTGTGAGGTCACCAAATGAAACACACTCAACATAACTGTCCCTTAAGTGTCCACAGACCATTCTCACACTCTCAAAGGTGAACACACAGTTTCATTTTCCCATTTTGGGGATTTAGGAGTTCGGCCACGTGAAATCCTTTGTTCACTCTGGTCTCTCTCTTTGCATGAAAAGGGGGAGAGAGTCTCCGCCAGGAATTAACGACCTGACATAACAGAACCTGGGTGTAGGAGATCGTGAGAGAGGGGGAAGCCACGATCTACACCCGAAAAGGGCCACATCATGACACCACCCTGGTCGGCAATGTAGCTGGACAAGTGCCATAGCAGAATGCAATCGAAAGGCTGTGTGGTTCAAATCAAATCAAATCACATTTTATTTGTCACATACACATGGTTAGCAGATGTTAATGCGAGTGTAGCAAAATGCTTGTGCTTCTAGTTCCGACAATGCAGTAATAACCAACAAGTAATCTAACTAACAATTCCTAAACTACTGTCTTATACACAGTGTAAGGGGATAAAGAATATGTACATAAGGATATATGAATGAGTGATGGTACAGAGCAGCATAGGCAAGATACAGTAGATGGTATCGAGTACAGTATATACATGTAAGATGAGTATGTAAACAAAGTGGCATAGTTAAAGTGGCTATTGATACATGTATTACATAAGGATGCAGTCGATGATATAGAGTACAGTATATACGTATGCATATGAGATGAATAATGTAGGATAAGTAACATTATATAAGGTAGCATTGTTTAAAGTGGCTAGTGATATATTTACATCATTCCCATCAATTCCCATTATTAAAGTGGCTGGAGTTGAGTCAGTGTCAGTGTGTTGGCAGCGGCCACTCAATGTTAGTGGTGGCTGTTTAACAGTCTGATGGCCTTGAGATAGAAGCTGTTTTTCAGTCTCTCGGTCCCAGCTTTGATGCACCTGTACTGACCTCGCCTTCTGGATGATAGCGGGTTGAACAGGCAGTGGCTCGGGTGGTTGATGTCCTTGATGATCTTTATGGCCTTCCTGTAACATCGGGTGGTGTAGGTGTCCTGGAGGGTAGGTAGTTTGCCCTCGGTGATGCGTTGTGCAGACCTCACTACCCTCTGGAGAGCCTTACGGTTGTGGGCGGAGCAGTTGCCGTACCAGGCGGTGAAACAGCCCACCAGGATGCTCTCGATTGTGCATCTGTAGAAGTTTGTGAAGTGCTTTTGAAGTGCTTTTGGTGACAAGCCGAATTTCTTCAGCCTCCTGAGGTTGAAGAGGCGCTGCTGCGCCTTCTTCACGATGCTGTCTGTGTGAGTGGACCAATTCAGTTTGTCTGTGATGTGTATGCCGAGGAACTTAAAACTTGCTACCCTCTCCACTACTGTTCCATCGATGTGGATAGGGGGGTGTTCCCTCTGCTGTTTCCTGAAGTCCACAATCATCTCCTTAGTTTTGTTGACGTTGAGTGTGAGGTTATTTTCCTGACACCACACTCCGAGGGCCCTCACCTCCTCCCTGTAGGCCGTCTCGTCATTGTTGGTAATCGAGCCTACCACTGTTGTGTCGTCCGCAAACTTGATGATTGAGTTGGAGGCGTGCGTGGCCACGCAGTCGTGGGTGAACAGGGAGTACAGGAGAGGGCTAAGAACGCACCCTTGTGGGGCCCCAGTGTTGAGGATCAGAGGGGAGGAAATGTTTTTACCTACCCTCACCACCTGGGGGCGGCCCGTCAGGAAGTCCAGTACCCAGTTGCACAGGGCGGGGTCGAGACCCAGGGTCTCGAGCTTGATAACGAGCTTGGAGGGTACTATGATGTTGAATGCCGAGCTGTAGTCGATGAACAGCATTCTCACATAGGTATTCCTCTTGTCCAGATGGGTTAGGGCAGTGTGCAGTGTGGTTGAGATTGCATCGTCTGTGGACCTATTTGGGCGGTAAGCAAATTGGAGTGGGTCTAGGGTGTCAGGTAGGGTGGAGGTGATATGGTCCTTGACTAGTCTCTCAAAGCACTTCATGATGACGGAAGTGAGTGCTACGGGGCGGTAGTCGTTTAGCTCAGTTACCTTAGCTTTCTTGGGAACAGGAACAATGGTGGCCCTCTTGAAGCATGTGGGAACAGCAGACTGGTATAGGGATTGATTGAATATGTCCGTAAACACACCGGCCAGCTGGTCTGCGCATGCTCTGAGGGCGCGGCTGGGGATGCCGTCTGGGCCTGCAGCCTTGCGAGGGTTAACACGTTTAAATGTCTTACTCACTTCGGCTGCAGTGAAGGAGAGACCACATGTTTTTGTTGCAGGCCGTGTCAGTGGCACTGTATTGTCCTCAAAGCGGGCAAAAAAGTTATTTAGTCTGCCTGGGAGCAAGACATCCTGGTCCGTGACTGGGATGGATTTCTTCCTATAGTCTGTGATTGACTGTAGACCCTGCCACATGCCTCTTGTGTCTGAGCCGTTGAATTGAGATTCTACTTTGTCTCTGTACTGACGCTTAGCTTGTTTGATAGCCTTGCGGAGGGAATAGCTGCACTGTTTGTATTCGGTCATGTTACCAGACACCTTGCCCTGATTAAAAGCAGTGGTTCGCGCTTTCAGTTTCACGCGAATGCTGCCTTCAATCCACGGTTTCTGGTTAGGGAATGTTTTAATCGTTGCTATGGGAACGACATCTTCAACGCACGTTCTAATGAACTCGCACACCGAATCAGCGTATTCGTCAATGTTGTTATCTGACGCAATACGAAACATATCCCAGTCCTTGTGATGGAAGCAGTCTTGGAGTGTGGAGTCAGCTTGGTCGGACCAGCGTTGGACAGACCTCAGCGTGGGAGCCTCTAGTTTTAGTTTCTGTCTGTAGGCAGGGATCAGCAAAATGGAGTCGTGGTCAGCTTTTCCGAAAGTGGGGCGGGGCAGGGCCTTATATGTGTCGCGGAAGTTAGAGTAACAATGATCCAAGGTTTTTCCACCCCTGGTTGCGCAATCGATATGCTGATAAAATTTAGGGAGTCTTGTTTTCAGATTAGCCTTGTTAAAATCCCCAGCTACAATGAATGCAGCCTCCGGATAAATGGTTTCCAGTTTGCAAAGAGTTAAATAAAGTTTGTTCAGAGCCATCGATGTGTCTGCTTGGGGGGGATATATACGGCTGTGATTATAATCGAAGAGAATTCTCTTGGTAGATAATGCGGTCTACATTTAATTGTGAGGAATTCTAAATCAGGTGAACAGAAGGATTTGAGTTCCTGTATGTTTCTTTCATCACACCATGTCTCGTTAGCCATAAGGCATACGCCCCCGCCCCTCTTCTTACCAGAAAGGTGTTTGTTTCTGTCGGCGCAATGCGTGGAGAAACCCGTTGGCTGCACCGCTTTGGATAGCGTCTCTCCAGTGAGCCATGTTTCCGTGAAGCACAGAACGTTACAGTCTCTGATGTCCCTCTGGAATGCTACCCTTGCTCGGATTTCATCAACCTTGTTGTCTAGAGACTGGACATTGGCAAGAAGAATGCTAGGGAGTGGTGCACGGTGTGCCCGTCTCCGGAGTCTGACCAGAAGACCGCCTTGTTTCCCTCTTTTTCGGAGTCGTTTTTTTGGGTCGCTGCATGCGATCCATTCCGTTGTCCTGTTTGTAAGGCAGAACACAGGATCCGCGAAAAACATATTATTGGTCGTACTGATGGTGAGTTGACGCTGATCTTATATTCAGTAGTTCTTCTCGACTGTATGTAATGAAACCCAAGATGACCTGGGGTACTAATGTTAGAAATAACACGTAAAAAAACAAAAAACTGCATAGTTTCCTAGGAACGCGAAGCGAGGCGCCGGAAGTTGTGAGAGGAGTACTCTACCATCAATGGAAAATCTTGGGCTCCTGACGGGGTACATAGAATTCTCCCCACTGCATGTTACAATACTAAAAAATATTTAGATTCTACATTGAATTTAGTCTTTGAGATGCTCAAACAAGCACGTGTACAGTATCTGAAGTTGTTGTTCTTCAACTCTAAAGTATACTAGACCGTGTAAGACAATATCCAGAAATGACAACAGTCATATTTTTTATTTTATTAACTAGGCAAGTCAGTTAAGAACACATTCTTATTTCAGTGACAAATGACAGCCTACCTAGGAACAGTGGGTTAACTGCCTTGTTCACATTGTCAGCTCGGGGATTCGATCTTGCAACCTTTCGGTTACTAGTCCAACACTCTAACCACTAGGCTACATGCCACCCCATATGTAGTCTCAATGTCTAAATAGTGACAGCAGGGTTAGTTCAAACTGCAAGACTTGGTGAGTAGCTCATGGGAGACAGAAGTGAGAGACAAACATGAATAAAGATGCTCAAACAAGCACATGTATCTTCAACTCTAAAATTATAAATAGATCATGTGAGAAATGCCTATCTAACACTTCCTTATCTCCCAGCCCTTCTAATGAGACTAGCCCTGATGCTCCTCCCTATTTTCCCCCTGCCCCACTACACAGCTTCTCCCTGCAGGCGGTCACTGAGTCGGAGGTGCTAAAGGATCTCCTTAACCCCCCCTCGACAACAACAAACATCTGCGTGGTTTAGATCCTTTCTTCTTTAAGGTTTCAGCTCCTATCATCGCCGATCTTATCTCTTAACTTTGAACCTGTCTCTCCTCTGTGTGGAGGTTCCCAATGCTTAGAAGGCAGCCCTTTGGTGGATCCTTTATTTAAAGGGGGAGATCAAACTGATCCTAGCTGTTATCCACCAATTTCTATCTTGCCCTGTTTATCATAAGTGTTGGAAAAACGTTCTTGATGTCTATAGTATTCTGTCTGGTATTCAATCTGGTTTACGCTAAGGTTATGGATTTGTCACTGCAACCTTAAAGTTCCTAAATTATGTCACCACTGCCCTTGATTCTAAGCAATGTTGTGCTGCTATTTTTCTTGACAAACCTTTTGATACGGTAGACCATTCCATTCTTGTGGGTCGACTAAGGATTATTGATGTCTCTGAGGGGTCTTTGAGCTGGTTTGCTAACTACCTCTCTCAAAGAGTGTAATGCCTAAAGTCAGAAAATCTGCTGTGTCAGCCACTGCCTGTCACCGGGGCTTGATCCTAGGCCCCACGCTCTTCTCAATTTACACCAACAACATAGCTCAGGCATTAGGAAGCTCTCTCATCCATTTATATGCAGATGATACTGTGCTATACTCAACTGGCTCCTCCCCGGATTTTGTGTTAACCACTCTACAACAAAGCTTTCTTATTGTCCAACAAGCTTTCTCTGCCCTTAACCTTGTTCTGAACACCTCCAAAACAAAGGTCATGTGGTTCCCCCCACCAGTGTAATTACTGCCTCTGAGGGTTTAAAGCTTCAGGTAGTCACCTCATACAAGTTCTTGGGAGTATGGCTAGACAGTACACTAGCCATACTCCCAAGAACCTGACCATCGGCAGGTAAGGGTGCTCTCGAGCGGCTATATGTTATTTTACTTTCGGCTACAGATTTTCCACCAATGCTCCTTATAGGACACATCACTGCACTCTATACTCCTCTGTAAACTGCCCATCTGATTGATGCTTATTTATAAAACTCTCTTAGGCCTCACTCCCCCCTATCTGAGATATCTACTACAACTCTCATCCTCCACATACAGCGCAACACGCGTTCTGCCAGTCACATTCTGTTAAAGTTACCCAAAGCGACCCCTGAGTCGCTAATTTTTCCAGTTCGATGCAGCTAGCAACTGAAACGAGCTGCAAAAAACACTCAATCTGGAAAGTTCTATCTCCAACTCTACATTCAAAGACTCTGTTACGATCAACTAGGAGTGGTGGGTGGAATCAGGCACAGAGAGCAGGGTTCAGTCTTTCTTTCAAATTTATTCCCCAGCGCAACAAAACAGTCACGCCAACACACAGGGCGTATATAAGTTGCCAGTCAAAACAACAGGACAAAATAGTCCGGAGAATAAATATACGAATAACTCACACCATCAAACACAGAGTAACACAAACAAGCCCGCACAAATACCCAGCGGGCCTAGTGCCCTTAAATACCCTACAAACAAACCCTAATACAAAACAGGTGTACCCAATTACCCAATAACCCAAAACAAACGGAAAGGGAATCGATGGTAGCTAATAGGCCGGCAACGACGACCGCCGAGCACCGCCCGAATAGGAAGAGGCACCATCTTCAGCATGGTTCGTGACAGACTCAATCATGGACACACTTACTGGCAGTTAGGTCTGCTTCGCTTGATGTATTGTTGTTTCTACCTTTTTGCCCTTTGTGCTGTTGTATGTGCCTAATAATGTTTGTACCATGTTGTACTGCTGCCATGTTGTGTTGCTACCATTTTTTTGTCATGTTGTGTTGCTACCATGCTGTGTTGTCATGTTTTGCTGTCATGTTGTGTTGTTGTCTTCTGTTTTGTCCTACTTGTTAAAAAATAAATCCCAGCACCCATCCCTGCAGAAGCCCCTTTGCCTCTTGTTAGGCTGTCAATGTAAATAAGAATGTGCTCTTATTTGACTTGCCTAGTTAAATAAATGTTAAATAGAAACAAATAAAAGACAAATGTAATAGATAATAATTAATAAAATAAACAATCCCAGAAAAGGAATGTAGTATGTGAGCTAGAAAATAAACATCAGTCTGAGGCAGGGTGCTCTGCATTCATCCTCCAAATATTGACAGGGATAATGTGTCATTTCTTATTTGTCAGTAATGGAATTAGTGGGTCCTGCCTTGATGACTGTATTAGATTTACACTACTAGTCCTATAGATGTTTGTAGTTTTAAATTATTACTTTGAATAAACTGATAGCTAAAACGCCCTTGTCCCAGAATGACATGCTCGCTAGTGATAAAGCTCCTTGGCAACTGTTCTACTTGTGGTTACTAGTTAACTAGCAAGATAGCGACATTACTAAAGTTGCTGTTCTATGCTGGGATACATTTTACAGCTTGCATTGATGGTATCACGTTTCTATTATTAAATAGTTTTATTACAAATAAAAAAAATCTGTCGGACAGAGATCTCTCTACTATCTTGGAATCGGATAATGTGATTGGCAGATATGATCAGTAGAGATAGTACTCAAGTTAGAATTTGTTTACAGTTTAGTACGCCGTGGCATTTACCTGTTCAGTTAGCAAACATAAAAGTAAGTATGTAGAAAACAAATTGCAAGGATTGACATTGCTGTCTTGACATTGTATGTCTTCAGAATAAATAAATATACACATTATGTAAAAACCATCTCCACCCTCGACAAAGGTAAATCATCTCAAAAACAAAAGAAGATAGCTTGCTATGGCCCACCACCTACGAGCGGTCATGGCTAGAAGGGATCTAGCTTTGGTATAAAATTAGTCATAAAGAATGTATTCCAAATAGAAGGTAAACAGTTTTTCATCTGTAGCCTCATGAAATCAGCCAAAACAAGCTCAATAATAAAGCATGCGCACACTCCTACTGAATATGCATTTCCCTGTATTGTGAATAGCCCTAGGCTACATCTTGATTCACCCAGTTTATTAATAGAGATTTACCATTCAAATAAATGTTAGCTGGCACAAAAAATAAAAAAGTAAAATGTATTGTATAGTTCTATAATTGATTCATTAATGCATACATTCAAAAAGTCTAAAATATTAAATGTAACGATATTGAACCCAAACGATCTGTGAAGTACCATTCTGTGACTTTGGCTAATACGGCTTATTGTTTTGCTGTGGTATCATTCTGGTATCGTTTTGCTATCAATTGATTGTGATGGTATCGAGTATCGTGATACTAAACCTGGTATCGGTAAGTCAAAATTCTAACCCGCATGTATGCACAAACAAAAGTAGAGCCGTTACTCCTGCCAGCACACAGCAAAGCAAGCTGTACCCTTCCCCTGGTCGGGGCCCACATCAGTGATGCAAAATACCCATAATTATCTAATCAGACATACATGGCGGATGCCTGAAAAATAAACATCTCTAGGGAATTCTCTATGGAATCCCAAACTGTGGATTGGTTTCACCAAGGGCTTGGCAAAGAGACTATGTCAACGGAAAGCTAAGCAATATTCCCCCACACAAACAAAAGAGGTCCACACGCAAACCCACACCACATTTACATTTTAGTCATTATTTTGTCACTTATCCAGAGCGACTGACCATTTTGATACTTTTTTCACATACACACACACACACACACACACACACACACACACACACACACACACACACACACACACACACACACACACACACACACACACACACACACACACACACACACACACACACAAACACGCACACACACTCACACACAGAAAAGAAAGCTGCATGTGTCAACCATATAGGCTTAAGCCTAATCCCGGTGGTATTTGTCTATCATATCAAGACGCAAAATGGTACCACGTATTCATAGTGTCGACGGTGTGTCATGGGTGTAAGAAAGGCTTCGCTTCGACTATGTAGGCCCTGGTTGCATCCCAAATGGCACAATATTCCCTATGAGCTACTTTTGACTAGGTTCCATAGGCCCTATATAGGGAAAGCCATGGTCTAAAGTAGCGCACTAGGGAATAGGGTGCTATTTGGCACGCATCCCCTGAAAAACGACATGGTCGTAAATGTTTTATTCCAGGAATGTCATTGGAAGACTTTTTCTAAATACCTTATACAGGTCCAAGTTCATGTTTCCCCCTCCACCCAATCAAGGCCCCACGAGTTAGGATGTTTGTTGCCAAATTGACAAGTCAGTTGTCGGTCCAAAAGATTGGGGTGCCTGAACCAGCATGAGTTTGTATACCTTGTGTGTGTGTGTTTTATTTAACTATCCTTGTGGGTACCAGAAGTCCTCACAAGGATAGTAAAAACAATGAAAATTCGGACAAGTGGGGACATTTAGCCGGTCCCCACAAGGAAAAATGCTATTTTAGGCTTAGGGTTAAGGTTAAGGTTATGGTTAGGTTAAGGGTTTAGGGTTAGATTTAGGGTTAAGGGTTAGGGAAAATAGGATTTTGGATGGGAATAAATGATTTGGTCCCCACAAGGATAGCAATACAAAACTGTGTGTGTGTTTACCATACACAGTGTGTGTGTACCGTGTGTACCTTGTGTGTACTGTGTGTGTGTGTGTGTGTGTACCGTGTGTACCTTGTGTGTGTGTGTGTGTGTGTGTACACAATGTACTCTCATAATTTCCCATAGTCAGCAATGGGGGGGCCACATTCACCGTAAAGCATAACACAAGCTCTTAGTTATGAGATACACACGGTTTAGAGAGAGATAGGAAGAGAGAGAGAAAGAAAGTGGGCGAGAAAGAGATAGAGAGAAAAAGAGAGAGGGAGGGAAAAGAAAAATGTTCTCCAGCAGCAGCGAGCTAGTGCTAATTCATCACAATGAGCCTCTAGCTCGCACAAAGGATGCCCTTGTTTGGGGCCTACATCTCAATGGACCTCCCTTACTCCTCCACCCCTCTTTCCCTCCTTCCCTACACCTCTCTTCCCCCTTCTTCCCCAACAAACACACATTCTCCACATCCGTCCATCCCTGAGGGCATTGGGTTTCTGGTGCTGAGAGGGAGTTTCTTGGAGGCAGGACAGCATTAATTGAGGCCCTGGTTCAAAAGACAAGCCTCATGGTATGCGTTGTGTTTGTCGGGGGGGTGGGGTTAGACGAATTTAGTGTGTGTTTGTGTGTGTATGTGTGGGCGGGAGGGGGGGGGTTAATGTGTGTGAGTGTGTGTGAGTGTGTGTGGCTGTGTGGCTGTGTCTGCATATCTGCCCTTTTCAGCTGCACTGATATAACTGCTTTTTCAACAACACACACAAGCACACACACACACACACAGTCTGCGGCTAAGGCTTTTGGGGATTTGGAGAATGTGTGTTTCCAGGAAATTGTACATTTACCTTTCTCCCTGCTGATCTGTGTTGGTATTTCATTTGAACTTTGTCTGGGGGCCACAGACATGGACACAGTCTACACACACACATGCAATCCCTAGCCCCCAACGCACACACACACACACACACACACACACACACACACACACACACACACACACACACACACACACACACACACACACACACACACACACACACACACACACACACACACACACACACACACACACACACACAATCTTGTACAGCTAACCTTGTGGGGACACACAATTCAGTCCCATTCAAAATCTTATTTTCCCTAACCCCTAACCTGTACTCTTACCCTCACCCTCACCCTAATCTGAACCCAAAACCTAACCTTAACCCTAACCCTAACCCTAGCTCCTAACCCTTAATGTAATTCTAACCCTAACCCTAACACTAATCCTAACCTTAACCCTAAACCCCTTAGAAATAGCATTTGACCTTCTGGGGACTAACAAAATGTCTGTTTACTATTCTTGTGGGGACCTCTTTTTTTAATGTATCCTTTATTTAACTAGGCAAGTCAGTTAAGAACAAATTCTTATTTACAATGACAGTCTACTCCGGCCAACCCAGACGACAGTGGGCCAATTGTGCACCGCCCTATGGGATTCCCAATCACGGACAGTTGTGATACAGCCTGGAATCAAACCAGGGTCTGTAGTGACACCTCTAGCACTGAGATGCAGTGCCTTAGACCGCTGCACCACTCGGGAGCCCACGGAGTCCCCACAAGAATAGTTACACACACACACACACACACACACACACACACACACACACACACACACACACACACACACACACACACACACACACACACACACACACACACACACACACACACACTGAGTACATGAGGTAGGAGAAGAAGGGGGAACACTCAGTAGAGAGAGAGGGAGAGAGAGAAAGCAAGAGAGAGAGGCCTATCACACAAACAGCCCAGCCACTTTCCATTAATGGTAACTGGAGCTCATCCACGGTGCATGGAGGGTCACACTAAGAATCAAGCCACAACATCGGCCTGTGTAATGTTTCTCACGCACACTAGATTTTCTTCAGGGCTTTGGCTGACCACAAACCCAGAGCAGCGATTAAGTCTAAGAGTACATTCCAAATGGCACCCTATTCCAAACATAGTGCACCCTATGGGCCCTGGACAAAAGTAGTGCACTGTGTTGGGAATACGGTGCCATTTGGGGCGCAGCCTAAGCACTATTGCTTTTACTTCACCTCTCCGGGCCCCCTGCAGTCAATATAATCTGGGACCTGAACAAATTCTGCATTTTCATTTTTATGGAGAGGGACTTACTTGGGAAAGTGTTGTTTTCTTTTGCGCAAGCAACCAGAGGTCAAGCCTTGTGTTAAAAATAGAGATGTTTGACAGGCACTTTTTGCAGATTATTAAAAAATATATATGATTTTGAATCAGTATCAGTCTATATTGTAAGTGTCTGTCTTTCTAAAAAAAGGTAAATGATTCCATTTGCTACATTAAGTAACTACACACACTCTCTAAAGTTATTTAGACTTAGGTTAATTCATCCCCATAGCTTTTTGGTCGTCAATGCTAATGCTAGCTTGATGCTAATGTTAGCATGTTAGCACATAGCGACTGTGTTATGTTGTACAAATTCAAAGAGTGTGAATATCAATCTCCCCAGGTCCATAGACAGCTAAAGAAAACATAAAGTATAGGTCATTTTGTAATGATATGTGAACTGGCCCTTGAACCCTTTACAGTCGTGGGAATTGGCCTATATGAATGGGGCTAAAATGAAATGTTTATACAGAAGAAATATGAAAGCCGAGCATAATAATAGCAGCAATTGAAAGGGAACAGTTTGGAGATAACAGTTCACCTGTTCACCTGTTCACACTGTTGACTTTGTCTGCATTTTACATTTACTTTACTTTTCGCTGCAGTTATTGAAAACGATATCTGAAAATACATTGATGGATACATTGAGTAACTTGATAAGACTACTCCTGGAAAATGTGAGGTAGGTGCAGCATAAGAAAAACAAGGGTTTGAGTGAGAGGATTAACTGGTGTGGCCACACACCTCTCTAAAGTGTGCATAGTTCCTAAGCAATTTCAAAGCACTTTTATGACTCAAAGAAGAGTCTTCAACTATAAGGAACTTTTTTGAGCTGTGCTGTTGAGGAACTAGAGCAAGCACACTTGTAGTTGTTTTGTTTGAAACACAACCCTGCATTCCCACCATCACACAATTATTGTTGTTGTTTATGCAATCCAAAAACAGTCCATTATAAATGCCAATCTGGGTCAGGTGGGGCATGACTTGAAAGTTTGTGATCACCGACCATTTTGAATACCACCGTACCTTCTCCGCTATGCAATCAGGTTGCCGAGCTGGTCATGGATGCAGCTCAGCCACGCTCAAGGTCCTAAACGGTATCATAACCGACATCGATAAAAGACAATACTGTGCAGCCGTATTCATCGACCTGGCAAAGGCTTTCGACTCTGTCAATCACAGCATTCTTATCGGCAGACTCAACAGCCTTGGTTTCTCAAATGACTGCCTTGCCTGGTTCAACAACTACTTGTCAGACAGAGTTCAGTGTGTCAAATCGTAGGGCCTGAATCTGCTTCCTATTTCGCAACAAAGCATCCTTCACTCATGCTGCCAAACATACCCTTGTAAAACTGACTATCCTACCGATCCTTGACTTCGGTGATGTCATTTACAAAATAGCCTCCAACACTCTACTCAGCAAATTGGATGCAGTCTATCACAGTGCCATCCGTTTTGTCACCAAAGCCCCATACCCCATACACACCCACCACTGCGACCTGTATGCTCGTTTGATGGCCCTCGCTTCACATTCATCGCCAAATCCACTGGCTCCAGGTCATCTACAAGTCTTTGCTAGGTAAAGCCCCACCTTATCTCTGCTTACTGGTCACCATAGCAGCACCCACCCATAGCCCCCAAGCAGGTATATTTCACTGATCCCCCCCCCACCCCCAAGCCAATTCCTGTTTTGGCCGCCTTCCAGTTCTCTGCTGCCAATGAATGGAACGAATTGCAAAAATCACTGAAGCTGGAGACGCATATCTCCCTCACTAACTTTAAGCCTCAGTTGTCAGAGCAGCTTACAGATCATTGCACCTGTACATAGCCCATCTGCAAATAGCCCACCCAACTACCTTATCCCCATATTGTTTTTTTTCTCCTTTGCACCCCAGTATCTCTACTTGCACATTCATCTTCTGCACATCTATCACTCCAGTGTTTAATAGCTAAATTGTCATTATTTCGCCACTATGGCCTATTTATTGCCTTACCTCCCTAATATTACCTCATTTGCACACACTGTACATATACTTTTCTATTGTGTTATTGACTGTACGTTTGTTTATTCCATGTGTAACTCTGTGTTATTGTTTGTGTCGCACTGCTTTGCTTTATCTTGGTCAGGTCGCAGTTGTAAATGTGTTGGTCTGTGTGTATGTGTGTAATATGACAACATGCCATATTGTAACTGTACATCAAACATAGTGATCATAAATGTTGACACTGTATATGACATCAGTTTTATGATTTGGAGATACGAAGTGCACATTTGGACTCACGGGTGTTTGGCTTGCTTGTATGACGTCAAAGCGGTATTGATTATAATCCTCATGTCCCATCTTTCAAAATACATAGAGTCATCTTAAGTTACAGCATTTCCCTCACTCAGACAACAAAACATTTGCTGAAGTTCCCCAATTACCTGGAGGGATGGAGGCACCTTGTTGTGCGCAGTGCTCAAGTTCAGAACGGCTGTCAGCCAAAACCAATACAGTGCAAGAGCTCTGACATCATGTACAGCCACTATGTTCTAATTTAGGCACTTATTAGTGCCCAAATCTGCCATTTTCAACCCGTATACGGCCGTAAGCATCTTTACACCTACAGTATGTTTACCAGACTGCCATCAAGGGACTGTCCAAGTTTAGGGGTCAAAGGTCAGGATAGGTAGGCTAAGCTCTTAATAAGAGAGAGAGAGAGAGAGAAAGAGAGAGAGAACAGGATGGTTCAAACCTCCTCCTCTTCCTGCCATTGCAAACAGTCAACAACATGAATGGCCACACGTGCATCTAAGTAGCCCATAGACCACTAGGTAATCTTGTGCAATAGTAATACACTGTGGCAAACAGTGAATCGATAACCCCAGTGGCCCATTGCAAATGGATCAGCCAGCCACCAGCCACCACTGACTGCACTAGGAAGATTACTGGGAAATGGCGGGCAGAGCCGTTTCCCAGTAATCCTCCTGAAGCCATTTCCCAGGAGAGAGGAGTGAAGGCTCTGTTCTGCTGCCAAGTGATCACAGTAGGCGAGTACGGACTCAAATAGATGAAAGAGTCTTGGGTTTGCTTATCGCACACTTCCTTTCGTTTCGGGGTTAGAGAAACAGAATTAGGCTAAGACAGCAAATTCAGTTTTCGCTGAGATATCGAGGGACAGTAGGAAGGTTGAACTTTCCCCTCATGTCGGCTGAAGAAAGGTGGGGCCTCCCGTGAAGAGCCCACTTCCTCTTACTTGAGGTCTTTTGTTCAGTTTCCTGTCCCAAATTACTTACAATGCGTCATGAAATCATATTTTTGTTTTCGCTACAAAGACTTCTTGATGGTGGGAACGTCACAGATATAGAATCACTGAATTGTATTTCATGCACTATAGGAGAGAAAACCTAGTTAGCATATTTGGTTCCTTGGAAGTTGTGAGAATGTATATTTTTGGTTTACCATTGGTTCTGGGAATGAAGCCTTAAGTTTCCTGACCGATAAAACTGAACGTTTTTTAAATGTTCTGAGGACGGAAGTGAACATTTTGCCCTGGGAACATTAATTTTGAAGTTGCAGGGAGGTTCTGAAAATGTTTTACAATGGTTCCTTGAACATTTTTCTTGACAATTTTATTAACGTTAAAGGTAATTAAATAACGTTCTGAGAAAATGTTTCAACAAGACTTTTAATAGCACTGCTAGCTTAGTTTTGGTTAGTTGTTTTGAACAAGCACAGATAGAACTCGTGGAAATTAATTTGTTTAGGCATTAATCATGAACACACATTTATTTGATATTATGACACTGTTCTCTATTCATGGAATTAGTCCACTGCGCCACCAGGATGGAGCTAGTGTGGCTTGATTTATTCATTTATTATACAAACCTGTTCATTTATTCTAGTCAAGCAGACCTCATTTCAAAGGAAACAAGCACTCGTTAAGATCCGGTGTGGCCAATTAATTGGCGTGGCCAACACACCTGAACACACTAAACAAGATAGAGGATAGAGAGAGTTTTGTTAATGCTGAGAACGCAATGTGTATGTTTTTATATAACATTCTTAGAACATTCTTTGAACGTTACTAAAGTTTTCAAGCGTTTTTTAATGGAAAGTTTCCTTAACATTCTCAGAACAATTTGAGCATATTACTTTGAATAAAACCATGAGGAAACCCAAATGAAACGTTATGCTGAAGTACTGACGTTACCACAGAAGAATGTTGTTCCTTAACATATTCCAAACTATTTGATGACATTCCCAATGTCAAACCAGCTGGAGAACGTTCCTAGAATATTGAAATATAATTTAAATATAATCATGTTTGAACTTTCAGGAAACATTCAGTTAAAGTAATGAAATACCAAGAAAATTGTGTTTTTTTGTCTAGTGTCTTAAATGTGCTCAGAATGTTCCAAAGCCAACCAACTATCATGCACCATTCCTAGAAATGTGTGGTATCGTTGTATGCAAAATAAACATAGGACAACCACACTCTCACCAAGCTCTAAGAAACATATGGTTCTCAGAACGTTATGTGCTAGCTGGGAAGACTAACATGCCAACCCATTAACATTGGAATCCATGTTGCACCCCATAGAATTATAATTGGAATCTATGATGTTCCCCATAGAAATAGTAAATCTAGTCATTATATTTCTATGTGGTATGCAATTGATTCCAATGGCCATGTGCTATGGGTTTGCCTGCAAAAGTCTTGGCTATACTCTAGATTGCATGAGTGGCGGATTCCAACCTCATAGTCCTCATTTACATCCCACACGCACCATTTACAACCCTACATCACAATCCATTTACCAGCTTCACCTGACCGTATCACATTGTGACCATTGACCTTTGGTGACCTTTCCCAATGTATCAGACCAAAGGTACCTGGAACCCGGGCTAATCATCTTTAGTGTTCAGTTAACCACGCCCCATCAAAAGATGAATTATCTTAAACTCCAATCCCATCTCACTGTCAGTCAGTCAGAGGCTGGTGTATGTGTCAAGAGGCTGTTGTGGCCAAGTCAAGAAAAGTCAAGACAAATCAGGGTTGTGTTCAGCATGGTGACATTTTTTTTAAATGGTGTGAAACAAGGAAATGTACTATTTGAACGTGGGAAAGGTTTGAAAACGCTTGGCCAAGAGGAAAAATCACAGTTGTGTTCTTCTCTAGTGAGAAAATGTTTCGAAACGGGAGTGAAGCTTTTTGAACTTGGAAAATGTGCCTGAACACAAACCCGGTGTAAAATGGCCAACGTTGGATAATACTGATAACTGTTGAACTATATCTGGTATACCGGTTTGAGTTCATCTCACTGTTGCAGAACTGAAAATTGATACAAAGTTCACCCTCTTGTAGGCTTTCAGCCACATATCCCCTTGCAGGTTTTTTCAACATTTTGGATAAAGCGCCACCACTACACCCCGACAAACTAAACTCACTGCACCGCTGATTTAACTTAGCCCACTAAACATGTGGCTAAGGCTACAAGAAGAGAAAATACCTGAGACATCCCCACTTTCCCCCCTTCCGCTAAACCTTGCACTCTACAGGTTTTTTTTGGCAAGCGATCTCTGTCAAGGAGATGGGTCCTACTCGATGAAGCCCGACGGGCCATCTGATACGTTATGAACGGAAGTGCTCTCACCGGCTCCCTTTATGCTGATGCCGAGCACTTTTTTTTGTTGAAGGGAACGGACGTCAGACTCCGGAGGACAAGGGCTCCGGGAAGCGATCCAAAGATGGCTAAGAAGGAACATTTGTTTCTGATTTGGCCCGGGAGCTTAATGACCAGAGCGGATACTCACATTTCTCTGGTTACAGAATCTGTCCTGTTTTGTTATGTTCCAAATGATGGAGAACTGGAGGCTGTACAAAAACGAAACCCAGAAGTGAACCGTTACTTATGAGGGAAAAGAGGGGGGGGAAAGAGTTCGGATTTGGACAGGGAGCTATGTTGGCGTATGAGAATGTTTATGGTTTATGGTTGAGGCCGCTTCAGTCAGTGTGGGATGTGCCAAGTTCCAGTCTTGTAAAAAAAATCCCCCTTTGAGGATTAAAACTATTTGAGAAAAACTATGCTTCTCTACTGTCCTACTATCGGACTCAAGCAGCTTCGTGAACTGGTAGAAAGGACAATAACAAGCTTCTTACAGCAGTGTAATCTATGTACTCTAGACGTTACAAAGATAGGCCACCTTTTACTTTTAGAAAGGTGTCACTTCAAATCACGCCATCCTTAACAGTTAGTCATTTGTGACGTGAAATCCAGCGCTCGCTAATGAGGCAGTTCAAAAATAGAATGGTGTGAGCCATTTCCTTGCCAGCTCTCATCATCCACCCTTCGACAAGCCTCCATTCTATAAACCTTGTACCATCAACTCACCTTTCTCTGTTACTTTGGAAAATGATAGCATAAATAAATATGGACGTGAGGCAAACCCAAATCACTCAGAAATATTCCTTTTGTTACTGAGCAATTTTGGAGGACAGAGAATAATTGATTATTGATATTCGGTGCAGGGTTGGAATCAATTCCATTTCACGTGAAAACTCTGGAAACTATTTCAGATCTTGTAGGTTAATGAAAATAAATCATTATTTTAAAGGCTTTTTTAAATTCAGTTTGAGTTGAAACTGTATTTTTACAGACACTGACTAATATGTATCTTCCTGCTTAAGGCCAGTATGTAGCCTACAAGCTAGCATACTGAATTTCGGCACTTTAACTAGCATCTTTCTAAGAACATTCTGTGTCCTGATTCATACAGTACGTTGACATAGTTAATTCTCTATCAACTTTGGTTGAAGGGGTTGAGATAACTTCATTGTGTATTTGGCCTCTGCAAAGGTCTTCAAACTACATCTGGTTTCAACATGAGGTAGTGGTTCTAAGCTCTGTGATGTTTTCATAAGGTAGCCAACAGTGAGCTTTTAGTAATGGCTACCAGGACCAACCACCGTCCAAAAACACTTCTGTAGCAGACTGGTGGTTTATAAGACTCAAATAATCCGGCGCAACAACCTAGCCATAACTAAGAATTCCTGCCTTTTTATGTCTCCCTGTCATCCCTTATCTTTATCCTTGCCTCCCTCACTCCCTTTCTCTCTCCTCCCTTCCTTCGCCACCTACCCCGTCTATATTTATCCTCCTCTCCCTTTGATCCATTATGTATTCTCGAGCTGTCGTGCCCCCTTTACTTTCGTCTCCTTCCTCCCTCCCCCCAACCTCCCCCTCTCCCGATTAAATTATACCGCTCCACTACCAGTAATTGTAAGTCTCCGCTGGACGACCCCTGAGGACACAGCAAGACGGGAGAGAGAGGGATGAAGAGGGAGAGAGAGAAAGACAGGGCAGAGACTGGAGGAGAGAAGAGTGAAAGACGGGAGAGAGAAATGAGAGTTGAGGCATGGAGAGAGAGGTGAGGAGAAAGAAAGATAGACTGAGGCAGAGATGAAACTGGGGCTGTTATGCAACGGCGGCTCCCTCCACAGCGTTATCTCTGTTTGGTCTGGCTGGGGAGGGGAGGGGGGAATGCACTGCAATCATAGAGCGAGCCCCCCCAGGCGACGGCTCCCCTCCAATCACCACGCAGGGCCTCTGCCATGACGACGAGTTACCGAGCAGAATTTCCTCACCAGAG
Source organism: Oncorhynchus keta (assembly GCF_023373465.1). NCBI lineage: Eukaryota > Metazoa > Chordata > Actinopteri > Salmoniformes > Salmonidae > Oncorhynchus > Oncorhynchus keta. The sequence goes on along the minus strand of NC_068430.1, from coordinate 62,059,568 downwards.
CACATCGATCGGTAGCTTACTACCTGCAACACATCCACAGAGGCCTAGTATCCACGGAAACACAACCTGCTAACTCTGCTCTCTGAAAGGAGGGAGTGAACAGAAAATAATTGAAGGAGAGGAGAGGAAGAGACATCAAACACAGCCCAAATCCTCACAACACTGTTTACGTAAGCCTGGTAGGATCTATTCTAAGGGCTTCTGTCTACCGTTCCTTTACTGAGTGAGCTAAATGTACTCCATCTAAACTGCAACTCTTCAATGCTCACAGTTGCAGACACACAAGTCCATTGCACTTTAACAATAAGGGGTTTATCCCTCGAAAATACCAAAGTCCGCGAACGCAGACAGCCTCTGATGTTGGTCGTTAAAAGCCCCCATGCGTGTCTGTGTTTTTTTTTGTTGCTTTGCCAACTTATTCCTGGCACCTTGACCTCTTACTCGAGAAGACCACCCAAAAGCCCGACCCCCCCCCCCAATACTGCTGAAAGCCCCCCTCTGGAATTAAAGGGGGAGGAAGAAGTGGGGTCTCACAAAATCCAGGTATTGGTTCTCCAACAAAGATCTTTGTGTTGTATGGAGGGAGACCAAAGCACCAGCCTCTCTCTCTCTGATGACCTGGGGGGGTGTTTAAAGCGAGCGGACATGACCCCCTGCCCCCCACTTATAGGACCCCAATGAGCGAGGACACATAGTTGTGCCATATGTGGGGGGGGGATGTGTGTGTGTTGTATGAGTTCACTGGGTTGGGCCATTAGCATCAGGGGTGGACCCCAGCCCCCTACACAAACCCAGTAGGTTTAAAAATAGAACAATTCATATCGGCGAGGCTGAGTGCATTGATGTTACTGGACTTGACACACACAAAATGTCTTTCTCTTTCTTTCTCTGTCTATCCTTTCCCTGATTGCTGCAAATGAATAGGTGGCTACACACCACAGTGGGTCCACTGTGACCAGGCCGACAGACAGGCCATGTCATCAGTCTCTCTATCTCTTTCTCCCTCCATCTCTCTTTCTCTTTAAATACTGGTCGGTGACTCTGGAAAGCCCTCTCTGTCCCATTCATACACAGAGAGAGAAAACAGGGGTCAGTGGAGATAGTGTGGCATCAGTAGTTTGAACCTACCTGGACTTGTCCAACAAGAAACACTTCAACACTTTTCAGCTGAAAAAGGTTTTTAAATGTTTTCCATTTCATGCCCTAATGAACACTCCCCTGGTCTCGAACAACTAACTGGGTCAGTTACAATGGGTCAGTCTCCTCCTCATGGACTGCACCAGATTTTCCAGTTCTTGCTGTGAGATGTTACCCCACTCTTCCACCAAGGCACCTGCAAGTTCCCGGACATTTCTGTGGGGAATGGCCCTAGCCCTCACCCTCCGATCCAACAGGTGCTCAATGGGATTGAGATCCGGGCTCTTTGCTGGTTATGGCAGGACACTGACATTCCTGTCTTGCAGGAAATCATGCACAGAATGAGCAGTAAGGCTGGTGGCTTTGTCATGTCAGGATGAGCCTGTAGGAAGGGTACCACATGCGGGAGGAGGATATCTTCCCTGTAACTCACAGCATTGAGATTGCCTGCAATGACAACAAGCTCAGTCCGATGATGCTGTGCCACACCGCTCCAGATAATGATGGACCCTCCACATCCAAATCGATCCCGCTCCAGAGTACAGGCCTCGGTGTAACGTTCATTCCTTTGACGATAAACGCGAATCCGACCACCACGACTCAGCAGTGAAGAGCACTTTTTGCCAGCCCTGTCTGGTCCAGCGATGGTGGGTTTGTGCCCATAGGCGACGTTGTTGCCGGTGATGTCTGGTGAGGATCTGCCTTACAACAGGCCTACAAGCCCTCAGTCCAGCCTCTCTCAGCCTATTGCGAACAGTCTGAGCACTGATGGAGGGATTGTGCATTCCTGGTGTAACTCAGGCAGTTGTTGTTGCCATCCTGCACAGGTGAGATGTTTGGATGTACCAATCCTGTGCCGGTGTTGTTACACATGTTTGTTCATCTTGTCTCCCTGTAGCACTGTCTTACGTGTCTCACAGTACGGACATTGCAATTTATTGCCTTGGCCACATCTGCAGTCCTCATGCCTACTTGCAGCATGCATAAGGCACGTTCACGGACCCTGGGCATCCTACTTTTGGTGTTTTTCAGAGTCAGTAGAAAGGCCTCTTTAGTGTCCTAAGTTTTCATAACTGTGAAAATAATTGCCTACCGTCTGTAAGCTGTTAGTGTCTTAATGACCAATCCACAGGTGCATGTTCATTAATAATTTATGGTCTATTGAACAAGCATGGGAAACAGTGTTTAAACATTTTACAATGAAGATCTGTGAAGTTATTTGGATTTTTACAAATTATCTTTGAAAAACAGGGTCCTGAAAAAGGGCCGTTTCTTTTTTTGCTGAGTTTTTGACTATATCACCACTATCGATGACCATCTTTGTTTTGGTTTATGTTGCAATCCATCCATCCTTTCCATTATATCTACTAATATTGATAACCAAACCAAACAACGAAACACGTCAAGTAAATAGCACCTTGCAGTGAAACTTGGTACACATGAAAAGTTGTAAAGGGTGCAATTCAAACATCCTCCATTTTGAACAACAGAGTGAGAAAGTAGAGAAAAGTGGAGGGTGAAACTCAGGAGGGAGGAGGAGGAAAGGCCTACCGTTCTCCTCTCAGCATTCCACTCTACTCAGCATGTTTGTGTGTGTGTGTGTGTGTGTGTGTGTGTGTGTGTGTGTGTGTGTGTGTGTGTGTGTGTGTGTGTGTGTGTGTGTGTGTGTGTGTGTGTGTGTGTGTGTGTGTGTGTGTGTGTGTGTGTGTGTGTGTGTGTGTGTATGGAGGGTTCCCGTTTGTTCAGAAGAATGCAGTAATCTTTCGTAAAAGGGTGGAACTGTGCGGCTGCCAGCTCCAGCTGGGCAGGCGTTTCTCCTTTCAGAGCTGGCCGTTGAATGACCCCCCCCTCCCCGCGCGCTGCTGGGGCAGCATATGCACAGATGCACTTACAGATTCACTTACACACACACACACGTTCATATGCACATACAGACCGATAGACAAATAGACACACACACACACACAATATGTTTAATGGATGAGGGGCCTACACAGGTGAGCAGGAGTGAGGCTAACATTGTGATGAGAGAAAACATGGCACAGTCATTCCTCCCTAACCCTTGTCTTTGTTGGGTGTACACATCTGCAATACCCTACTGTGTGAAAGGGAAAGCCCCAATGATGTTGGCATGTATCCCCGGGGTCAAACTGAAAACAAACTAGAGCCTCTCTTTGGTTGAGATTCAATCGGGACCACGAAAGATACTGATATTTAAAGGTAATTTCGATTGAGCCGACATCTGCAGTGTTCACCGTGAACGTGGTTTCCTCAAACATGCATAGCGGACATAACGTTGGGTTGAATTTGGCCCCTAAGTTCTCTCTCACCAGCTCTCTGTCTCTTTTTACTATCATGTTATCTAATTCTATAGCGTTGCTATTGAGTAAGTACAGTATGGCTGTAACTTAACAGGATTTGAACAGTTTCTGTTACTAACATCTAGATTTCTGCCTTACTCCGGATTCCTTTGATTATTGTGACACAAACTACTGAGATGTTTTTTGATAAAAGTGGAGGGAGAAAAGTGAAAACCGTAACACGAAGGTCATCCATACTGACCTATGGGCCCTGGTCAAAAGTTAACTCTGAAAGTGTAAAATGGACACTATTTTCAAAGAACATATGAGTCCCAGTGTACTGGTGTTAAAATAACACTGTTTAAAGTGTTGAAGATTTAACTCTGTTGCAGTGTTCCCCTTTTAACTCTTGAGGAACTTGATTGTGGTGTTTGTATAGCTCTAATGTAGAGTAATATGCAGTGTAAAACATAACACTTGATTTACAGTATGCTGGACTCACTTTTCTTAGTGCTGAAGCTGTTACAGTTTCTCAGTGTAAGATATTAACACTTGTAGTTTTACAGTAAATCATTTTGGGGTATTGTTTTAACACTGTATGGTGTAAAGCCTAATTTGCTTATTTCCCAGTGTGCCTTTACTTTTTTAGTAAATTGTTAAAGTTAACACCCATGAAGGTATTTGTTTGTGACAGAGACATGGTTGTTGAATTATTTTCCTTTTAAAGGCCTGTGGCTTTCACCAAGTGTGTTCCTAAGTGAATATTATCTATGAAAATGTAACGACAATATATTAGATATATCAAAAGGCTTTACATATTGGCCTAGTTGATGGCCTAGTTTTACCATAACACAGTGGTGTGAGGAAACCCCTGGTTTTCAGGCCACATCAGGCCTCCAAGTCACATTATGCTGGCTTGCAAAGTGATATGTAATTCCTATTGGAATCCAGACAGAGTTAGGATATCCAACAGTTGGAATTTTTATTCACCCACAACCTGCATTCAGAATGACCATCAGGATTAGGAAACTAGATTTTTTTTAAAACACTACCTATCATTTAAACCATAAAAAAAACATTACAGTAAAGGGTGCAATATATCTCACTAACTGAGTGGATTAGTTTGAAAAATTAAGTTATTTATCTTTGTGTAGCATAAGTGTACATGCAAAAACACAGATATTAAAAACAATCCTAAAAAATCTACCTGCAGTAGAGCATGCTGGGAAATATGAGAATGAAGGGTGTCGTGTTAATGGGACTGTTTTACTTTCCACAGTGTAAAACAATAACTCTGGTTATTAATACCAACACTGAGGGTTATTTTACACCACTTAGTGTTAACTTCACTCTTACAGAGTGAATCATACTCTCACTCGAAATGTGCTGTGTAGTTCACATAAGAACATACGTACAGTATATAAGGAATAGGGTGCCATTTGGGACACAACCAAGATCTCCAATCTACATATAACTTCCAAGCCACAATCCTCTGCTCCTTGCAACCCAATATGGACAATTTACTGTAGGAACCAAATCTATGTTTTCTCTGTGGTCATCACTAGATAGTGGTGTGTGTGTGTGTGTGTGTGTGTGTGTGTGTGTGTGTGTGTGTGTGTGTGTGTGTGTGTGTGTGTGTGTGTGTGTGTGTGTGTGTGTGTGTGTGTGGGTGTGTGTGTGTGTGTGTGTGTGTGTAGGGTGTGGGGGGTCACATTCCGTTGCATTATCGTAATGATAACTGCTGTTGAAACATTCCATATAACCTCCAGTGTACTTGTGCCAAGCCAGCGTTCAGTAATTACTGGGGTGGAGGCACCACTTTGCTCCTGTTACCGGAAATCTTGGAATATTTTGCCTGCTTAAGCGTCCTTTCAGAACAAAACAACAACAACATCAGCATCTATTAAACCAGGAAACGACATAAGCCCTAGGGCTTAGTTTAGTGAATGTTATAACTCTCTTACGTGCATTTGTTGGCACACACGCATTCATGCACACACACACGCGCACACACACACACACACACACACACACACACACACACACACACACACACACACACACACACACACACACACACACACACACACACACACACACACACACACACACACACGCACACTCATGCACATTTGCAGACGACTAGCACACACATTTCAGCAAAGCCGTCATTTAAGGTAAGAGTCATAGACAATCACATTGCACTACTATTTGTTTTGAACGTTTGAAAGTTGAAAGTCAACTGGCTCTACAAACAATTAAACAATTAATTATATAGATGAAAGCATTTTCTCAAAACAAGCAACGTAAGTAGTGCATATGCATTTGTCATTGCAATGTAAGCACAGAATGAGGCAGTCAGGCAGTCCCCATGTTTTGACTCACTCAGTCCCCCCTCCATGAATCATGGTTAGCACCTCTGTCAGTCTGTGAGGGAGTGTTGGCCAACCGGCCCTCTGATTCGCTGGAACCCTGTAAAATCTCAACTGGCTTTGACCTCTTGTGTTGCTAGGCAATGCTGAGGGGAGAACTAGGCCCTCTTTGAAAAACAGGTTGGTGTGTGTTCACACTGGCTGACCAGAGCAGACCCCGCTCTGCCCCTCAGGCAGACCATTAAGTACACAGGAGGGAGCCTCTGGACAGACTCAAACTGGATTTTACAAACACAGACAGACTGGCCTACAACTGGACGTCTCAGCCAAAAATATTGTACATTTGCACAGAGGGCTGTTTTCCCGGACACGGATTAAACCTTGTCCTGGAAAAATAAGCATATTCCATGTTCCTTAAAAATTTGGCTACTGGAGGTTCTTAATTTAAAGTGCCTTTAAGTCCAGGACTATAGGCTTAATCTTTGTCCAGGAAACTGGCCAAGGGAGTCCAGATTTAAAAAAAGAGTTCCATCCTTGACAGATGACAAAGTAATTGTGGCCCTCAAGGCATCTGAGGTCATGGGTAGTAAAACATTACATTTCTTCAAACCATTGATAAAATATTCACTTTGAGTCAATGTGAGTCCATGATCAGGGGGTATCATGCAGCTCATTGTGTCCACTAAACACACAATAACAAAAAGAGAGGCGGATAGGTAAAAGGAAGGGAGGAACAGGAACTCTCTCTGTGTGTGTGTGTGTGTGTGTGTGTGTGTGTGTGTGTGTGTGTGTGTGTGTGTGTGTGTGTGTGTGTGTGTGTGTGTGTGTGTGTGTGTGTGTGTGTGTGTGTGTGTGTGTGTGTGTGTGTGTGTGTTTTGGAGGGTCTGACTGTGTGGTCTGCTGATGGAGGGGAATTCCATACTCCAGATCAACTCCACCCCCCACACCCCACCCCCCTCCCCCCTCCAAAGTGCAACCTAGCGCAGCATAGACACCCTGATATACTAACACTAGTTGGGATGGGGTGGGGGGTGGAATGTGAGTAATTGCAGCTTGCAGCATGGAGGAGTACACATTGCCAACAGGGTGAAAAAAGAGAGCTTAACACAAGCACGGAAAGTCAATCATTCCCCGGGGTGAGTCAGATTTAAAAGTAAATCACATCGACCAATGTGTGGAGACATGACATTGGAGGTTGTTTTGTAAAGTCATGGTCAAAACAATGTTATTTATGAAAAAAGGAAGTGACATCAGTGTTGATAGTAAAAGAGGCGACAGGGGACACTTTTATCCTATGACTTTGTTTAGAGTGGTGTATCAAAAGGGTCGGGTCCCTTCTTGTTTAAATTTAGCTTGTTTTGCGGCGTTTTTAAACCTACCAGAACACTGAATAGACACAACAACAATATAGGTCTCTAACAAGCGCCTTGAACGCTATTAAGTTGCTGGTCTCCACAACTCCACAGCACAGGAAGAGCCAAGTACAACATACACCAACTTCAACAATATGTTGCCGTTTCTTGGCTTTAAATTGAGATGTTGTGTTTTTACTTACATCCTCTCATGTAAACAACCAATATTTCTGACTGTAGTTGAATGAAAATGATGTTGACTATAATAAACTACATTCATCAATCTGACTCCATTATTAGGTGAATAAACACTATAGGTCCATAGGCCTATTAATTGGGTCTTGTTAAGGTAGCAAGCCTTGCATCACCACTCGGAATACTACAAGTTACACGTGACCAAAAGAGCTTATGTCTTGCGATCTACGTCTTAGCATTAAATGATTGATCTAACCTTAGCTCAGAGATGCATAGTTAGCGGACAAGCATGTATGCTATGTGTATTGTGAACTATATTTACCAATAGACCTACTAAATTATGAACATAGTGTCAAAGTGTTACTCTGTAAAACGAGGGATGCATTCACTCACTAATAGGATTTATTAGTCATGAAATAATTGACACTAAACTATTACAGTGTACATGAAATATATGATACATTACATAATAACACAGAGCAAATGACTATTGACAAAATGAGACTTAAAGTGGTTCCACGTGTCTTCAGTTAATAATAATCTCAGAGAAAAAAATGATGTGTGTCAGGAGCTTGCTAACAAGTTCTCAAAGTATAAGCGAATTCACTGCCCTTTTAATCAAATTCAAGCGGGAACTCCCCTTAACCTGAATTAACATTTATTTGCACTTTGCAACCCAGTTAGCAATGAGCAATCGGGAGGCCGGCGTCCCTCCAGAGTACCCATCGCCTCATGGGGCGCCCGCGATATGCCACTTTGTCAAGCGGCAGCCGTGCTTCTGCTGTTCAAGTGTCGTTTTCCTCACACAGCCCACCCGCCCTTCACCCGCCCTTCACCCGCCCTTCACCCGCCCTTCTCCCGACCGGCGACACTACAGCTGACAGCCGGAGGCACGGCACTTTTTCAGCATCAAGCCAGCGGCGTGCCTCCTCCCTTTCTCCACTTATTTATTAATTTACGTTTATGATTTAAGATAGATTGGATGCCATGTCCATTTGAACGAATAATAATATAGAAAGGCTTCTCACACAGTGGGAACAAAGCCGACTGCAATCAATGTGTCATAGTTCCTTGACTATACGACGTACTGACAATGAAACAATAAAAACAAGTGCAAAAAGAAGCATGCAGATCAAAGAAAATAAGATGTAAATAAGAATAAGATCAAACCAAAATAGCCTTAAGATAAAAACCAAAATAGCCTTAAGATAAAAACCAAATGAGCCTACATTCATATAGTATGGACATTTTTTTTACCCATGTGCTTAGAGTGGAATAACTACAGTGCAGTAGCAGCATAGAACTATAATGAAAGTATATCTACATAGTGCAGTTAGGTGACATAACTATTTCATTGGTCCGGTAGACTAAAGTCATTTAAGTGTGTACAGAATATGAATAAATGGTAAGTGTGTGGTAGGGTGCAGGAGTCAGCCCGGGGTTCAGCTGTTGGATCAGTCTTGTGGCTTGGGGGTAGAGGCTGGTTTTGAGATAGGTGGTCCGAGACTTGATGCTGACCCTCACTGCAGCCGATCCCTCTCACCTGTCCGCCGCCTTCACAATCGGAGGCCCCTTTCAGCTAAAGGGTGACCTGAATCTGGACCCCCTTATCCATGGCATCCTGGGTTGCAGGTTCTTCCAAAAGAACATTGCATTCGATTTGAATAGCACAAGTTGGGAAAACAAGTTGGGAAAACAAATGTAACACCTTTAATACTATCAAAACTTACTGTGAAGAATGGTCTTCAGAAACAAGTCCCTGAAACAGGCCTCATGCGCTGCCCCAGTCCAGGTTGTGACAATGACAAGGCGGTTTGACAGAATGCAATGTAAGACCATCCGGCACACAGTTAACTTCAGGTCCTTGGCATTACAGACAGAAACCTAAGGAATTACACATTATGTTAACATCTTTCCCACCCCCTATATTTTAAATATATGTATTGTGACAGTCTAAAGACAACAATTGCAGATATTTCTAATGAGTATTTACATTTAATTTGGTAACAGTTATGTTCCTACAGTGAAAACAAAAGGCAGGAACAACACACCCAGATTCTTATCGAATCAACTCAATTTGAATGTTATGACCAGACGACAGGAATGTGCCCGATAACCAGTCAAAATACACCAACCATAAAACATGCAATTCAAGGAAACACTGGTCTTCATCATGGTTCACATTTGTTCACTCTCTAAATGTCAACTCGATGACTGATACTACACCTTAAACACTGAAAACATGTGGTCTCACCAGTTCTCTGGACTAAGGCAAGGTCAGTCGAGTTCACCCAAACCGGACTCCCATTTTAGACTCTAAATGGCCCCAGTGACCTCACCACTCAACCAAATACCAGATGCTTTGTGCCTTTTCCTCTGGCACTTCTCCATTATCAATCACAACCAACTCTCCTGTGACATGTTTATGTAAATAACCACTAGGCATTGAATAATGCCTCTCAGGTGTGTCTGCTCCAGAGTCCAGAGTCTCTCTCCCTTTCAGGATGTGTCAACATGTTAATTGCCGGGTGAAATTCTACAGATAATTCAGCTACGGAGTTGTCAGGCTGCATTTTCAAACAAAACCTTTTGGTCGTAATTGAAATGTGAGAGGAGAAGTGTGTCATTTTCACTGCCTTTTCTGGTCGCGACCAACTACACAAATCAATCGCCACTGTCGAGTTAGTTACATAAAAAAAGTGGATGAATTGGAAACAAACTCAGACAGCAGTCTGATTCATTAGTCAGGCAATTCATGACAAGAAAAATAGAATGTGGACAGATAACTGTTGGACTGTGTTTGTGCCAAGACAACGCCCCACGAATCAGTGATGTGGCCTCCCAGCCAGGTCGTATCTGTGTCTGTCCCCCGGCAGATCAAATAACCCCCACAATGCTGAGTGGCTAGAATGGGGAGGACTGAATAGAAAATGCCGACCTTGAGGGCCTCAATGTGAAAGATATAACTAACTCCAGTTGGCCCCCTATCAGTACATACCAGATAGTCATATATTTGGATTTAATCTGTTTATATTTTTAATCCCAGCCAACGTCCCTGCAGGAGGCCTTTTTGCCTTTTGGTAGGCCGTCATTGTAAATAAGAATTTGTTCTTAACCTAATTAAATAAAGGTTAAATATGTTTTTTAAAGTTGAATTGAAGAACCTTGAGGTCTTGTGAATGGTTTTGCTCTTCAATAAATCCTGTAGATACCCAATCCATTTGGGGTATGATGAAAAATGACAGCGTTCCTCTGTGGGCTGAGCCATCCTGTGTTAATGTGGTGCCCTACCTACCTAAAATGGGAGAATTATACATGTTAGTGCTTTACATGATGGTGCCCTTTGTAAAGGGTACCTTATTGTAAAGTGTCATCTTATAACTTTATCACAAGTATTGTATAAGGCCAGAAATATGAACCCCTGACAAAGCCACATTGTTGTTCAGTTACAGATGATAAAGATTAGATAAGCACAACCTCACTGCACCAGTGCTTCTAACAATAACAGAACTATATGGGTGGCTGTTAAATGTAAATGGTGCACTAATCAAATCATATGAGAAACAGAATGTTCAAGGGGCCACTGTGAATTTGTGTACATTTTGGTAAACATGCCATGGCAAACGATCAAAAACCAAAACATTTTTTTATCAACTGTAAGCAAATGATATGAGAAACAAAATGGATCCATATGCCGCTGGGCATGAGTCAATCAACATGCCATACGATCTGTATACAGAAGCAGATAAATAATGAAGGCCCCATGACTGTTGCACGACAAGCCTTTACTTACCATGTTCTACCTATGGCCATTGTGGTTCTCTCTGGACGTTTGCACAAAAACAGCCACTAAAGGGAAAGCATCCCTTTACGCCTTTTTGGCTACTTCCTAATAGTTTTACACAGAATTCTGTCCTTGTCTCCTGTCTTATTAGACTAAAAGCTCTGGACAAGTAAAACAATGGGTGCATCTCAATAGTAAAAAAAAAAACCTACCTATCCTCCTCGTCTTCCCTTTACCTGAACAGACATGAAAGAACTGGAGAGGTGAAAACAAATTCACAATATTGACACCCACAATGTTGCTTTCACCTATTCTGTGTTTTCAGATTAATCGAGATGAAGGCGAGGAGATGAGGTGAGGCAGCCTCTTCAGGCCATTTAAATGCAAAACATGTGAGACCTAAAGGCTTTTTTACCTATCACTGGTGATGAATAAAATAAACAGAAGAACCTCTGTCTCATTGGCCTTTATGGCAAATATATTGTAAGTGTCAGTGGAGGCTGCTGAGGGGAGGACGGCTCATAATAATGTCCGGAACGGAGCGAATGGAATGGCATCAAACACATGGAAACCATGGAAACCATGGAAACCATGGGTTTGATGTATTTGATATCTTTCCACTGATTCCGCTCCAGTCATTACCACGAGTACGTTCTCCCCAATGAAGGTGCTACCAACCTCCTGTGGTAAGTGTACAGCATGTCAGTGTGACGGCAAGCTGATAGCTTTGGGAAGCTGAGATCAAGTGTGAGAGGTGTGGCTCTCATGCTCAATGGGAGTGTAGTTGAGTTACAAGAAGCATAGTTGTCTCGAACAATGTGGACAGCAATACCTAACGCCTCCCAGAGACAGTACAGTACAATTCGCACCGTCATCGCTGAGGCATTGTTTCGATAGAAACCCTAGGCATGCACTCTCTCACGCACATGGGGCCCGTGCACACTCAGGTTGTACAACTAATGTACAACACATTTGACACATCGGGTTGTGATAAAGCTGAGAGTTTTTCTGCACAAAGACCATTGGAGATACCGTACAATAGTTTTATAAACACTTTTGAGCAGACAAACTCTGTTGTATCACAAACATACCAGTTGTATCACAACCATCAAATGCGTTGTACATCAGTTGTACAACCTGAGTGTGTACAGGGCTATGGACACACAATGATCCACATAGGGCACCCTCCTTCACAAACAAACCCTGAGCGAAACCCAAATCTTCCCCGGCAGCACAATGGGTCCTGAACACACATTTATAGACCTTACTATGCCCTTTGATATACAAGCCTCTTTTTCCCACACTTAATAATTAACCAATGAAAGGCTAGACGGATAGGGGGGGACTTAGACGTCGTCGCGTGAACACATGAACTTTTCCTCCCTTCCTGCCGAGATGGCAAGCGAGGTCACCTGATCCCTCCACCAGGCAGCGATGACGTATACCACATCCCCTCACTTCAGCTGGGCAGCCAGTCGTGTAAGGAGAGGTTATTATTGTTGTCTCTTCTTTTCCCCCTACAAGTCTGACATAATCAGTCCACGCCAGTGGTGCGTAACGTGGCGCATGAATAAGACATCATCTCTGTGGTCTCTTTTTTCCACTCTAAATGTTTAATAAGTGATGAGATAGAAGATGATCTGTGACATATTTAGAGCAGTTGTTAGTGACAGTCTGTTGGCTCGGATGTTTTGGACAATAGATGATTTCAAAGTGATCATACGCTTTGAGCGTACTTTGTTGTCAGAGAAAGTGGTGGAGGTGTGTGTGTGTGTGTGCATAAGTGTGTGGATCCTTGTCTGTGTGTGTGGCCTACAAATGGGATAGGAAGCATCTTTCACATGTCGGTAATGTTTGAAATTCTCTTGGGGATTAGAGTAGCTGTAGCTCAATTTCAAAAACCTTAATTCTTCTCTTTAGTTGAAGTAAGACAAAGCCGAACCAAAACAATGAGCAGTTCCCAGATCCAATTTCCGACTCAAACACAACAAGTGCCTATTTTTAAATTCTTTTGAACCAGCTATGCCACATAGGAGTGCCCATTATTGTTTCAAATGCTTTGTTTAGTCCTACCAGAAAAAAAAAATGCAGCAATGGTACAGTAGCTTGGGAGAGATAGAGCTGAGGTGGCAGTCGGAGGGTTTCAAATGGTGAGTGTTATACGTAACGCACACAACGGCCAGTGTGAAATTCTATCATGGACGCCCACTGGAGGTTCTCACATGGTTTACACAGGGCAGTGTCATGATGAGATAGCATCAGGTATGTTGTTGTTCCACAGATTACAGCTCACCTGCAATTATTATATCATCAAAATAATAGCCGTGATCTCATATGTTTGGCTTCATGTAAAACGGCCCAACACCAATTTGCTCTTCCAAACTAACATCTCGCTCAAGTTCTTTAGCATTTTATGCTAACCTCCGAGTTAAAGATGTTCGCCTAATTTCACTTTATGTGACAAAACAAGCAAGTATAGCGTAGAAAATCATTGGACCATCTACACCTCTGTGAAATAAAACCAAACATATTGTATTTTCAGCTGTTTGAAGCTGGTGTACAAAACCTAAAGTTAAAGAAGCAAAAACTAAACTTAAGACCGAAAGCATAGAAATAGCTCACATAGAGCAGATCTGCTGCTTTTTAGACTTACGTTCAAGGAGAATGACATATCTATAACACTCACATTTCTATGTGAACTTGGTCAGGTCACCCAAAAAGTTACATATTGCAGCTGCAACTTTGCCATCAAATCAAAATACAATGACATTTGGTGGTAGCTGTTTCTATTTTCTCTCATTAGTAAAACTACGTAAAAATGAGCACCAGAACAAACCAGGAAAACAAAATTATCTCAGAATACTGTTAATTTCTTGACCTGTCTTTTTCAAGCGAGACAAATGTCCCTCTAGACCAGGCCTGGGCAACTCCAGTCCTCTGGGGCCTGATTGATGTCACACTTTTACCCCGGGCCCAGCTAACACACCTGACTCCAATAATCAACTAATCATGATCTTCAGTTAAAAATGCAATTAGTTTAAATCAGGTGTGTCTGCTATGGATGGGGGACAAGTGTGACACCAATCAGGCCCCCGAGCCCTGGAATTGCCCAGGCCCGCTCTACACCCTGACATTGATCAACCGAACAGGCAGCCATTTTGAATGCTCAGACACCAGTTGGCATGATCTGCTGACAGACAGGCATTGTTGCTCTCTGCCTGTGGACCCGAGTCATTTCCATGGCAACAGTAAAACTCTAGCTTTCCTTGGCACTGGTCGATCTCCACCAAGGCCACAGCGAAAGACAACCCACGTCTTCCGATAGCTGGGCTTTTGGGATAAACCAAGGGAATATATTTATTTGCCTTCGAATCATTGGCTGTCCTTAGACATATCCCAAATGAAATGAAAACCCCTACAGTTGTACTCAATATTTCCTTTTTGGCAAGTGTATGATGAGCCCATATTAAAGAGACACTATCAAAATCTCCATGACACCAAAAATAAATGAGGGATTTAAGCAAGGCTTACCATATCATCAGCCTCCCTTTGACTTCAAAGCTGTCTGTTACGGCATCCATGTTAGATAGCTTTCAGGCAATACATTCAGGAGATCAGCAATCCCACCCTCCCCATGCTGACATCCCCCCATGATGGGCCAGTATGCACTTGTTGCTTTTATGGGTGTCTTGGAAGACCCGCTACACTGACGTCTGTGAAGATACTGCTTGACTTGGACACGCTCTATCACATTAGAAGGGCTTAGGGCTTTGGGACCATGTTGAATCGCCACTGTCAAAAAGTGGCATGGCCACCCTTTAACCCTTTAATCAGATGGAGATTTCTGCCAATGGAAATGCGACAATTCAGACGGGAGGCATCATTCGTTCTGTAAGGCTCCTGCTTCCCCCCCTTTTCCCGGAGACATACAACTGTCTGTTTGAGATAATGTACTGTGTAATATACTGTGTCTCTAATATATCTACTGTGATACAGTATCATATGTCTCGAATATATCTACTGTGATACAGTATCATATGTCTATAATATATCTAATGTGATACAGTATCATATGTCTCTAATATATCTACGGACAGTATTGGAACAGAATCAGTTATAGTCTCCTATTTATGAAATGGCTCAAATGAGGACACGTAACAACGAACATTTTGCAGGATCTATTGGTCAGCATTCTCAGTTCGATGCAAAAAAGCTATCGCAACATCTACACATATTTGTTAATTCATACACCCTCGATCGAAACAAGCAGATATTCAGTTGCCTTATTTAGGTATAACTATAGACAAAAGTGTTGTACTTTAGATTGCCCTTGCATCGTTGTTACAATTATTAATATTTTTAAAGCTCCTACCCCCAGGAGCATTAGCTGGATCGCCAGATGTATTTGAGCGGTCAAAGTCAAACAGAGCACTCGGAGCAGTGCTTTAGTTTTGCCGCTTTGAGAATCCACTCTGTTCTGTCACTTGGCTGGGAATATCACACGGGTCCCTCAAAATAAACCGCCTCTCCTCCACTGACTGCCTCACTCGTAGATGTTATGAAAATGACACAGAGAGAAATTCCTATGCTTTATCTCATTCGGGCCCATCCTAACACGTTTCTGGACACAGCTGGCAATCCGCCACCTCTCCTCTCCTCTATCATCCCCCTTTTTCTTCTCTTCTACCCCTGCTGGCTTACATCCTTTTTTGTGAATAACTCCCTCCCTCCCTCTCCCTTCCCCCCTCCTCCTCTTCCCACTGTCCTTCAGGAGTCCTGACTTTGAGTGAGCCACTCACCAGGTGCTCCTCACCAGCCGGCCCCGTCGTCATGGTTACTGACCAGAATCACACCCAATCGCGAGGCGGTCGACACCCTGGAGATGGGTCCCTGAAGCCCGAAGGATGAATCATATCGTACACATAGGACATTTACGTCCTCTATCACTGTCTTAGAGGGAAAAAGAAGAGTTGAAGGGGTCAATATCTAATGCTGTTTTTATCATTTGAAAAGGTTCAAAATAGTGTAAAGGGTCAAAGACAAGATGGTGCTCAATTTACTAGCGGAATGGCACATCTGCCATCAGAACATTACCGCTGACTGAAAGATTGCCTGATTGAAAATGTCTTGGTCAGATGTCAGGTAACTATAGGAAATTAGTCTAATAGCTATATCTCGCCATAAGGCAGGATAATTATGGATTTCCATCTGGCCTACAAGGGGTCCTGTCGTCCAGTGTAATTATCCTGTATGGGCGGCACTTAATGACCAATGAGAGACTGGTGAATTAGTCAGCACTTTCGGCATATTGAATTAGCCAATGCTAAGTTTATTGATACCTATTATGTTTTGAGTCAATGTCAGTTTCTTGCTTGAAGAGATGTTTTGACACCAATGTCAACATGTACGTTGGCAACAGCTTCAACCAACGCAAACAAGCAATGACAAAATCCGTTCTGATTAATGCAAAACATTATTCAACATATAAACTCAGCAAAAAAAAGAAACGTCCTCTCACTGTCAACTGAGTTTATTTTCAGCAAACTTAACATGTGTAAATATTTGTATGAACATATTTGTATGAACAAGATTCAACAACTGAGACATAAACTGAATAAGTTCCACAGACATGACTAACAGAAATGGAATAATGTGTCGCTGAACAAAGGGGGGCTCAAAATCAAAAGTAACAGTCAGTATCTGGTGTGGCCACCAGCTGCATTAAGTACTGCAGTGCATCTCCTCAGCTCTCCTCCTCATCTCTCCAGTTCTTGCTGTGAGATGTTACCCCTCTCTTCCACCAAGGCACCTGCAAGTTCCCGGACATTTCTGGGGGGAATGGCCCTAGCCCTCACCCTTCGATCCAACAGGTCCCAGATGTGCTTAATGGGATTGAGATCCGGGCTCTTCGCTGGCCATGGCAGAACACTGACATTCCTGTCTTGCAGGAAATCACGCACAGAATGAGCAGTATGGCTGGTGGCATTGTCATGCTGGAGGGTCATGTCAGGATGAGCCTGCAGGAAGGGTACCACATAAGGGAGGAGGATGTTTTCCCTGTAATGCACAGCGTATAAGGGAGGAGGATGATTTCCCTGTAGCGCACAGCGTTGAGATTGCCTGCAATGACAACAAGCTCAGTCCGATGATGCTGTGACACACTGCCCCAGACCACGATGGACCCTCCACCTCCAGATCGATCCCGCTCCAGAGTACAAGCCTCGGTGTAATGCTCATTCCTTCAACGATAAGTGCAATCTGACCATCACCCCTTGTGAGACTCAGTGAAAAGTACTTTTTGCCATTCTCGTCTGGTCCAGCAATGGTAGGTTTATGCCTATAGGCGACGTTGTTGCCGGTGATGTCTGGTGAGGACCTGCCTTACAACAGGCCTACAAGCCCTCAGTCCAGCCTCTCTCAGCCTATTGCGGACAGTCTGAGCACTGATGGAGGGATTGTGCGTTCCTGGTGTAACTCGGGCAGTTGTTGTTGCCATCCTGTACCTGTCCCGCAGGTGTGATGTTCGGGTGTACCGATCCTGTGCAGGTGTTGTTACAAGTGGCCTGCCACTGCGAGGATGAACAGCTGTCCGACCTGTCTCCCTGTAGCACTGTCTTAGGCGTTTCACAGAATGGACATTGCAATTTATTGCCCTGGCTATATCTGCAGTCCTTATGCCTCCATGCAGCATGCCTAAGGCATGTTCACCCAGATGAGCAGGGACCCTGGGCATCTTACTTTTGGTGTTTTTCAGAGTCAGTAGAAAGGCCTCTTTAGGTGGCCTAAGTTTTCATAACTGTGACCTTGCCTACCGTCAGTAAGCTGATAGTCTTAACGACAGTTCCACAGGTGCATGTTCATTAATTGTTTATTGTTCATTGAACAAGCATGGGAAACAGTGTTTAAACCTTTTACAATGAAGATCTGTGAAATTATTTGGATTTTTACTAATTATCTTTGAATGACAGGGTCCTGAAAAAGGGCTGTTTCTTTTTTTGCTGAGTTTACATGGAATAGAATTCTTCCTACTGTTACCGATGTCAAATGGCTAGCTAGTTAGCGGTGGTGCGCACTAATAGCATTTCAATCGGGTGACGTTACTCGCTCTGAGACCTGAAGTTGTTGTTCCCCTTGCTCTGCAAGGGCCTCGGCCTTTGTGACACGATGGGTAATGATGCTTCGAGGGTGGCTGTTGTTGATGTGTGCAGAGGAGCCCAGGTAGGGGCGAGGAGAGGGACGGAAGCTAAACTGTTACACTACCACTTTGGAAGGTCAAGATGGATAGAAAAGGTGCACATGGCATTGTGAGCGGCTCACAGTATTATCTGATTTGTCTCTCTGTCATTGAGCAGATGGTTGTCTTGGTGTTGTGAAGCCCTGTCACCTGAACGAGACCAATTTATTGTCCATTAAGATGAAATCAATGCCATCTCTATGATAACCTGTTGTAAATGGGTTGCTGTGCATCCATGGGTAACCTGGCTGATGTGTATTGACTCTGAGCCAATGACTGTATATATGAATGGACAAAGCCTTCGATCTGCTGCTCTGTACCATCACTCATTCATATATCTGTATGTACATATTCTTTATCCCCTTACACTGTGTATAAGACAGTAGTTTAGGAATTGTTAGTTAGATTACTTGTTGGTTATTACTGCATTGTCGGAACTAGAAGCACAAGCATTTCGCTACACTCGCATTAACATCTGCTAACCATGTGTATGTGACAAATAAAATTGGATTTGATTGGATTTGATTTTGATCACGTGACACCATTCATTCCTATGTGAAGACTAAATAGCGCATTGATGCCAAATTAAGTTGGTTAAGATGACATAACATGCAGAGTTTGAGGTACTTGCTGGGCCAGTAACCAAAAGGTTGCTGGATCGAATGCCTGAGCTGGCAAGGTAAAAAATCGAATTGTTCTGCCCCTGGGCAAGGCAGTTAACCCACTGTTCCCTAGGCGTCGATGACGTGGATGTCGATTATGGCAGCCCCAACCTCTCTGATTCAGAGGGGTTGGGTTAAATGCGGAAGACACATTTCAGTTGAATGCATTCAGTGACTAGGTATCTCCCTTTCCTTTTCTCTTTCCCTATTCCAGGAAGTTAAGTT
Organism: Oncorhynchus keta; assembly: GCF_023373465.1. NCBI lineage: Eukaryota > Metazoa > Chordata > Actinopteri > Salmoniformes > Salmonidae > Oncorhynchus > Oncorhynchus keta. The sequence goes on along the minus strand of NC_068430.1, from coordinate 62,040,307 downwards.
TTTAGGCTAGCATCGGTTCTAGAACATACATCTGTGGTATTAAAAGCAATTATTGGTACCATGACTGTCTTCAAAACATGTTTTGTTTTTACAAGAAGATTGACCATGAAGATTGCCATTTTCCCATTCACTATAATGGGGGATCCAGTTTTCTGCTAACAATACATGCAGTACAGAAGTCGGCCTTGAACTTCCATGACTTCAATGAGAGGGGGCAGTCGTTCTACCCTGCTCTGAGCACAGCTTTAAGTGATAAGTCTAGGGAATCCATCTCAAGTAACCATTTGTGTTCATGAGGAGTTACAATGTTGAATGGTTGTCCTTGATTAAAAACAAGTGTGTGTGGGCAAATCGCATCGCTCCAAGGTACATTTTGAGTAAAAAAACATTATGGAAATATTTACTCCGACACATATGCTGTATACAAGGGCAGGGACATGTGTGACAGCGAAGGTTTTAGACTGTTTATATAATAGGCGTTGTACAAATATCCCCAATCTCTGTGCCTCAAACTATTTTTAGTTCTCTGAGAAAATCAGAACATGATAGGTTTCTTTGAAATGTTTCCAACCTTTGGATACATCCTACAGATAAATACTGCAAGAATGTCGGGCTTTGCAGGGTTTAAGAAATACGACACAGCTGTTATTTTGTTTTTGTTGCGGGTAGAAATTGAAGAGGATTCCAGCAAACAGCGGGGTCAAAGGTCCCCCCCAGTAAAGATAAGAGGTTTTTATTGAAACCACAAACAAGAGACAGATGGAAATAGATGTTCATTTTTCAGGAGCTAAGGTTCCTCCTTATTCATCATAAAAATAACAAATAGAGTTGTTATTTTAAGTTTCTTTCAGAGAACATGCTATTATTTCTGGCTTTGTATGCATAATGAAATGGCCGTTTTCCATCACTGGAACCGTCAATCACGTTTGAATAGAGCTGATGGGGATTGTGGGAACTGGAACTTCTTGAGTTTGAAAAATCTGGACACAGATTGGATAATAACCAAATGATACTTTTGCCAAAAGTTACCGACTGTAACCACATTGAGTGGTAAATAATATTGCCTGGATAGTCAATCCCATACGGAGACGCAAGACTTCTAACAGAAGGTTGCCGCTACACAACCCATAAATATGTTGAGGCAAGTTGAGTGCTCCAAAAACCCTAGATGGATTCCTTTACCTGGGCTAACTCAGTATATACGCCCCGCATTGAGAGCCTGACATTTTGGCCGCTCGCTTCTTGCCACTTCCTGCCGAGCGGCGTGTCATTGAGATTTATGAGCTCATTTCATTTGATGAACAGCCAGACGGGCAGAGGACACTGAAGAACAACCATGCTCTTTAAGACTGCAACCGCATCAGACAAGTAGCCCGCGACCGCTCCTTATCACCCAGAATAGTTTCCAACACAGGTGTCGCCACCATTATCATCAGATTAGCCATGATAGATTACGATAAAACACTTCAGCTGACATCACACTCTGTAATAAGTAATACAAAAATAAAACTTCAGCTCAAAGGACAGTAGTATAACTGTAATAACTGTGTTGTGCCCGCTTGACACAACTATTACTTAGTAATAATGTCATTATTACACTAAGAACTGTAAAATGAGATTTAATCTCAATGGCTTCCTAAGAGTGATACGTTGGACGTCATATGGTGCACTTTAAGTTGTCGTGACCTGTTATAAATGGGTCACTTTTTAAGTGAAACAAGTCCCACATATCTCCCTGTTACAAAGTCTGTGTCTCAAATGGCACCATATTCCCTATATAGTGCACTACTTTTGACATTAAAGGTTGTGCACTATATAGGGAAGAGGTTGTAATTTGGGATGCATACATCGACTTATTGGACCAGTCAGATGCTGTGAAGTGGAGGGCGAGAATCACAAGTCCCTGTCAAGGGTTCAATGTGATGTCCGGCTTTTCAAGTCCCCTTCACACTGACCATCTGAACAAACAGACTCTGACCCCACTCCTGGGCTCGGGGTGAAACGGAGGAGTGGGAGAGGAGGCAAAAGAAGAAAACAACTTGGTGGAAGAAAAGAGAGCGGTTATGTTACAAATGGTACCCTATTTCCTACATAGTGCACTACTTTTGACAAGGGCCTTTAGGGCTCTGGACAAAAGTAGTGCACTATTTAGGGAATAGGGTGTCATTTGGGGAGAGTGAAAAAGAGGGAAAGAGAGAGAGAGATGTTGCTTTGTGACTCAGCAGAAACAGTATGGGTTGATGACCAGACCAGCACGGACGCTCGACAGGTTACCCAATGCAAACCTTATAGAAAAAACGCTAGCAGTCAGACACAACAACAAACATTTCTGGGAAGCGGGGCGCCTGCTGAGGCAAAGTGGGTATACATGGAACTCGTTTAGGTTTTGTGAACATGTGTCTTCATCAGTGACTCAATGCTTAGATTAGCCTGCTGGCACTCTCTCTCTCTTAATTTCTGCTCTCTGTTTCTTTTATGTCTTACTCAGTTTTGGTTTGGTGAGTTACGGCTGGTGTGGGGTACGTGCCAGTGGGTGCCTGTACCGTACTTCCTTACCAGAATGAGCATCTAAAATGTTAGTGAGAATCAAAGCAATAAACTAACAAAAGTGACACATTCATTAATCCACTATATCTAGGGGCATCGTGATTCCCCCCAAAATATATTTAAAAAATTACATTAACATTCTTTATGGTATTGCCCTTCACTGAATGTGCTGGCTCTCCCCACATCTTAATCTGGAACACAGCCAAACAGAGCATATAATAAATCCCAGAGTCATCCTTTAATTTGAAAGTGAAGCATTCCGTATTTGGACACGTAACCCATCACCTGATTCTTAAGACTCCACCCCCAGCGCCTTCACCCTTGCAGCCATCTCCTTTCTCTGAGACATGAATTGCTTGTTGTTCCTCCCAGAGAAAAAAGCAAACATTGTGTACCGTGTCAAGGACAATCACAATTTCCCTTGAAGAGCTCTTCCAGGAAAAACTGGTTTAACAACAACAAGCTGTGTCAGGGTCGTCGACAGAGTGGTTGTGCAAGGGGTGTGAACCCTCTGCTCTCAATTTCGCTTTAGGTTTTCCCCATACACTGACTGTTTAGACAAGCGGGTTTCTGAGGAGCACATGGCCCCATCTGTGCAGTTTGACCTGTTATAAAGCAACAATATAGAATGAATGAAGCATGCATAAGGCATCAATAGAGCATGCATAAGGCATGAATAGAGCATGCATAAGGAGGCATGAATAAAGAATACTTTAGGCGTGAATAGAATGTGCATAAGGCTTGAAAGAAGAATGCAAAGGATGAATAGAGCATGCATCCGACTTTAACCTTTATTTAACTAGGCAACTCAGTTAAGAACAAATTCTTATGTTACAATGACGTCCTACCCCGGGCCAAACCCTCCCTTAACCCGGACGACCCTGGGCCAAATGTGCGCCGCCCTATGGGATATGAATAGAGACATGAATAGAGCATGCATAAAATAGAGCATGCATAAGGCATACATAGTGTTATCAATATTGCATGGGTTGCAGAATATTGCATAGCTATAGCATACCTCTGCCACACTCTTGCAGTTATCATTTTCAACATGGGAGTGGTGGACAGAGGCCTTGTGGATAACCGAGTGAGCTCATGATCGCCCTGTGCATTAGCTTCCTGCCCTAACTCAATTTATGGGCCGCCACCACAGATGGTGCTGGCAAACTCAGCTCTATACAAGTCTGATATGTTTTTAATGCAGTCTTCCCATTTGCCCCCCACTCACAACAATGATGTTATCCCATATCCACTAGGAAGCCTCTATAGCACATGTGATCCCATTCCAAAACAGGAAACAAGCAAAGCCTTTTAAAGTGAGAGCAGAAAGATTTGAAAATGATGCGGCATGTCATATTATGGCTGAGAACAGGACGGACCAGATGGCTTCCTCTCTCTGACGGACTATATTAAGCATGGCTAATGAACAGGCTGACAGCACGATGATGACCTCATCCCAACTCTATTTAGGCTTCATCCCTCCCTATAGCCTACTCTACGTTTATTTTAGCGCTGTCATGCACACTTAACTGGGGAAATGGGGGAAGAGGCCATTTATCTTGTGACAAGGGGCAGGATTAGGATATGATACAGCATCAATGTGGTTTTTCTAGCTCTGCTCTGTTATTGATCGGACAGACAGAAATCAACCAATAACAAGTGTTAGCTTACTTGTTGTTTTTAGCATTAGCATCCTGAAGTGTTTCTAATAATTGTTATTGTGAGCCCCCTAAAGTGTTTCTCATAGTTTTTAGTGTTAGCTTCCTGAAGTATTACTCATTGTTTTTAGCGTTAGCCCCCTAAAGTGTTTCTCATAGTTTTTGCGTTAGCTTCCTGAAGTATTACTCATTGTTTTTAGCGTTAGCCTCCTAAATTGTTTCTCATAGTTCTTAGTGTTAGCTTCCTGTAGTATTACTCATTGTTTTTAGTGTTAGCTTCCTGAAGTATTACTCATTGTTTTTAGCGTTAGCCTCCTAAAGTGTTTCTCATAGTTTTTAGTGTTAGCTTCCTGAAGTGTTTCTCATAGTTTTTAGCGTTAGCCTCCTAAAGTGTTTCTCATAGTTTTTAGTGTTAGCTTCCTGAAGTGTTTCTCATAGTTTTTAGCGTTAGCTTCCTGAAGTGTTTCTCATAGTTTTTAGCGTTAGCTTCCTGAAGTGTTTCTCATAGTTTTTAGCGTTAGCTTCCTGAAGTATTACTCATTGTTTTTAGTGTTAGCCCCCTAAAGTGTTTCTCATAGTCTTTAGTGTTAGCTTCCTGAAGTATTACTCATTGTTTTTAGCGTTAGCCTCCTAAAGTGTTTCTCATAGTTTTTGCCATTAGTCTCCTAAGATAACCCTGCAGAGTGATGATAGCGTTAGCCCCCTAAAGTGTTTCTCATAGTTTTTAGTGTTAGCTTCCTGAAGTATTACTCATTGTTTTTAGCGTTAGCTTCCTGAAGTGTTTCTCATATTTTTTAGCGTTAGCTTCCTGAAGTGTTTCTCATAGTTTTTAGTGTTAGCTTCCTGAAGTGTTTCTCATTGTTTTTGCCATTAGTCTCCTAAGATAACCCTGCAGAGTGATGAATACTGTATTTATCTGTGCCTCTGGCGCACAGGAGTCATTTTATATCTAACTGTGAGAAAGGCTCTGCAATGTCAAAAGCATATTGTTGTATGGATGTGCACAATATTGCGCAACATGCAATATGCCCACTAAACCACTCCAGCAATCCTGATGTCCTTGGCATAACCTTCTGTAAAATCCTAGTTGATTCAAACCCAAAATATGAGTGACTAAAACAGACCCTTGCGGCGTGCCAGGTAAACCAATTGTAGCTACGCATAATGTTCTACTTCAAATGATAGCGCTTCAAAAGTATGCTAATACTCCACATTCTGTCTTACTACTATTGCGCTCTGAGCACTTGGAGCAAAATCGAAAGCAGAATGTAGCTGGGGCTGATTAGATGGTTCGGAAAAAAAGAGACTTTGAAAATGAGGCAATCAGGGGAAAGGAATTGGCCTCAAGTGACGGCGTCAAGAGAGGGCAGCCATTTTGTTCCCGGAACCTTGTTGTTGTGATTTTGCCGTGGGAAGTCAGAGTGGTGGAATTGCAGACTTGTGAGTCACTCAGGCTTTGTTTGGAGATGGGGACGGGGTGTGTGTGTGTGTGTGTGTGTGTGTGTGTGTGTGTGTGTGTGTGTGTGTGTGTGTGTGTGTGTGTGTGTGTGTGTGTGTGTGTGTGTGTGTGTGTGTGTGTGTGTGTGTGTGTGTGTGTGTGTGTGTGTGGAGAGAGAGGGAGCAGTTATACTGCTTAGGGTGCTCATTTAGCATGGGATACGCCGCAGCATGACAGCACAGAATGGAACGGCTGTCTTCGAACCCAAGAGGGAAGAAGGGTGGACAACTTTCACAGTTTTTTTCCCACACCCCTCCCTCCTATATACCTACTTTCGGACAACAATTTGAATATGTTAAAGTGTGTTGACTCAACAAACTCTGCTCAAAGTCAGCTGAATTTTAACAAGCTTGTTGAGTGAAATTACAGACTGTTTGCTCAATACAACTCAAAACCACACGGTACACATTATCATATTTCCCAGCATGCTCTCTTGCAGGTTGATTTTCAGACTAGTTTGTTTCAATACCTGTGTTTTTGTATGTACTTGTATGTGATTGGTTGATTAATCTATTGCTACACAAACATAAATAATATATATTTTTCTAAACTGATTAAAAGTTCAAAATTCTGGATATCCTCCCTCTCGCTGGATTCCAATAGGAATTTGCAGTTCTGCATAATGTGAATTGGAGGCTTGATGTACACAGAGTTTCAGACCACTGTATTAGGCCCCAAAGAAAGGCCTTATGCTATATTTGCAGGATTAACATACCAGGAGCTTCAGACCACAGCATGAGTGTGTAGCTAAGACCCACCTTTTACTACATGTAATGTCATAAATAGTTTAATTTTAAAGATAACATTCACTTAGAGAAAGCTACAATACTGAAAACAATTGAATACAACAACCATGTCTCTGTCACTAACAAATAAAATCATGGGTGGTAACTACACTCAAAAGGCAAGGCACTCTGGGAAATATGCAGATAAGGTAGAACACATTGACTACACACAAGTTGAATTGTATGTTCACTCAACCTAAAAATTTAAGTTGAGTTTACAGAACATTCAACTTGAGAATGTATGTTTGTTCAGCTATATGTCCAAATGTTGAGAAAACTCACAATCCTATTGCAGCTGCTTGTGTCACAATTGTGTGTTGAATCAGCATGAATGCTATGTTGTTGAGCAAACTCACAATCCTATGGCAGCTGGTTGCCTTCAATTGCACGTTGAATATATATATATTTTTTTAATATATATATATATATATATATATATATATATATATATATATATATATATATATATATATATATATTTACAATGTATAGGCAAGTACATTTGGTTTAATAGTATTGATAAGAATGTTCGCTGAAACCCTACCTGAAACCCTACCTGATAAGGGGATATAGTGTGACTGTGCATATAGACTTACTCTATTGTTTGAAAGCAGTGATCCTTGCAGTAGAACATTAATCATTGATTAATATTAATTATTAAACATTTCTCAACTGACGTGAGTCACAGAACAAACATCACAAGCATACTTGTGTGTCAAGTCTGGGTCAACTATTTTGTTCAAATAAAATGGATGCCGTGTCCCAGTTTGCTTTCTGACAACTCAAAATAGGAAACATCACAAATAAATGACATCTCAAAATGATACAGTATGCACTTTCATTTCAGTCTGCGTTTGTCAACAAACCCTTTGCTGCAAGCATTCTTCCTATTTTGTGAATAGAAAAGTACTAAATCTGGCATGATCCGAATAGGAAAATTCACAGATGAGTTTTGGGGCTGCAGCCCAAGAGTATCCAAAAATAAATAGAAATATGTTATATTCTCACATATGTGCATTAAAATGTGTTGATTTACAGGTTCAACTATAGTAGTACGGAGCCCCTGTAGCAAATTAGGGTTAAGTGACTTGCTCAAGGGCACATCGACAGGTTTTTCACGGCTCGGGTAGGCAAACCAGCAACCATTCAATTACAGTATTGTTTTTGTTCATTTCATGACAGCAGTTTTGATACTTCCTGTGTTGTGAGCAGATTTTTTTATCAGCTCACTCTGGTATTTCTCTTTACATCATCCCAGAAAAAGCACCGTCCTCCATCTTCCCTTCCTCTCTTCCCATTGTTGGGGACGACTGGAACTGAGGGAGCCTGGGGTTGGGTTTTCTGCTGGGCCAGTGAAATCCATTCCCAGTAACTAGGCTAGGATTACCCCAGTTTGCTGCCACCGAATCCCCCCCTCTTTCCCAGCCCCCCAGGAGCACTAACGCCCAAGCCAGAAACGCTTTTGAAAGCCACATGAGGCAGATAGAGTTGCCAGGGACTCTGTCCATTTCCCCAAAGGCCAAGGCGTCTCTTGTATCCATCTTGGGTTATAGCCTATTTTGGCGACAACGATCGCTTTGGCATCCGAGCCCCTTGACACAGAAAGACAAAGGGCAAACAGGGCAAAATGGCCTGTCAATATCATAGAGTTCTGAAAGGCAAATCGGTAACAATTTACTTGAACCCTCCATACATAAGGTTGTCATACAGCTTATGTCAGTTGCTAAATGTTGCTATTTGTGCTGAAGCAAAAACATACAAATTTAATGATTCAATATGCACACAAATTATTTCTCAATCCCATTTAGTCTACTCAAGTTGTCAAATGTAAAAATGTATCTAATTTGAGTTGCGCCTCAAAAGTTACATTTGATATGGTGGAACATACTAATCACCACCCAGTTAAAAACACACACACAAAAATCTGAATTTCCATGGTTGATGGAGTGGTTGATGAGTTGCTAATTACGGATCATTTTGTCCAGCAGAGCGTTCATTAGCATAACATTGAAGACACCACTCGTGTGGGTGAATGCTAATGTTGTCTCATCCACCCATCCCTCTCTAGGCTATTTTGTAGGCTATACTGACTTTAAAATTTTTTTTTTACCTTGATTAAAAAAGATTGAGGAAAGAAAGCCTATCAAAAGAGTAAATAATGTTTGTATTTTTTTTGACACATGTTTTTGGGGGTGATTTAAAAAAAAAAGTAAATTGTAAATCATTTAAAAATATATCCTTTTTAGATATAACTATACTAAATATAAACACGTCACCAAACAATTGATTAAAACAAACTATTTTGCAAAGAACGTCTACTGCATCCTCAACAACACTCTACAGTAGGGTAGCACCATGGTGTAGCCGGAGGACAACTACCTTCCGTCCGCCTCTGGGTACATTGACTTCAATACAAAACCCAGGAGGCTCATGGTTCTCACCCCCTTCCATAGACTTACACAGTAATTACGACTACTTCTGGAGGATGTCTTCCAGCCTCTTGCAGCATGAACTGACATGTTGTCCACCCAATCAAAGGGTCAGAGAATGAATCTAGTATTGAAAGATTAAGCTACAGCTAGCTAGCACTGCAGTGTATACAATGTGTTGAATAGTTGACTCAAAGAGAGCGAAAGATAATAGTTGAAAAGTTTTGAACAAATACATTTCTTCTGAAATGAAGGAGAAGCAAAAGAGAAATAGAGATTGTCTTTTTTTTTCACTTTTAGTTTCACTTACTTAGCTAGCAAATGCAGCTAGCTAGTTCTGCCTACTGAAACACAAACAGAGGGATGTTATGTTAGCTAGCTAGTTATGACTATCCTACAAAACACTGGAACTCTTTCAAGGCAAGCTTTTGGTACTACTAATTTATTGGCACCAGGGCCCGCCGGTGTAAATGCTTAATGACTGTACAGTAACGTTACTGCATGACTGTAGCATGATTACTAAAGCGTTAGTTCTGAAAGCTATGCTGACTATGACGTTACTTTAGCTAATATGGTGACAACGATGTAGGTTGTGTGTAGTGGTTTGGCTTTGAAAGATTTTTTTCCCCTGGTCACATACAGCTGATGTGTTGTGCATTGAAGTCCACAAGCAAAAGGAAAAGATAAGGGGAGTAGAGCGCATAGAATGAATACAACGTGGCTGCTATGAAAGTGAACTGTGAAGAACGCGTGATCAGGGGTGTATTCATTTCACCGTTTCTGTTGAAATACATTTATTAAACGGATGCAACTGGAACAAAACGGGGAGAAACATACCTGAATTTGTCCAATAGAAACTCTCGTTTGCAACTGTTGGACTAATGATTACACCCTATATCAGCTAGATGCAGGCAAGAGTGTTCAAGGTGGTATTGAATGTCTGTCCATGTGTCACTGTCTGTCACCTCAAATTTGTCTCTTGATCTGTGTGCACCTACATTGTAAACGTTCATTAATAGGCTAGGTTGTAGCCTAGGGAAAATGTAAGTATTATGTAGTAGCCTAAATCTATCGATGTTACATTGAACTGTGTGAATGGAATATTAATGATAGTCATTCAATATGCTGTAATGGAAATAAGGTCATGCTCATTATTTTTTTTTTTTACGTCACTGACCACTGGCATAGAACTAGAACAGATGATAAGTAAACAAGTAGTGAAAGTGAACTTTAAAAGTACTTTAGTAGTACTACTACTTTACTGCTGCTCTAGAATAAATGGCTTGTTAAATACCATAACAACATGAGTAACACATTTCAACCACATGGTTTTTGTCAGCCAATGTTGCTGTTTCCTTCTGCATTTGGAAGAAGCCACATTTCTGACACCCACAAACCCTCAGAGTGTACTGTAGCAATGGTCGCCATGTGACTTTATAAGTGGCAGGGAAAAACATCTCAAACTGCCTAACGGCATAAAAATTCCCCTTAAGAACACTTTCACTTCTTACGCATGACTCTCACTTCCCTTTCCTTCTCTGTCTTTGTACAATAACGGTGAGAGGAGAGAATTTAAACACCTGCCTGTAATGACAAGGTCACACAGTGAAAAAGGATGTGCTGTGTGGGTAGTCTCCCCTTGGGTTTGTGCCGTGGGGGAGATCTTTGTGGGCTATACTCGGCCTTGTCTCAGGATAGTAAGTTGGTGGTTGATAACGTTCAAGTGGTGCGGAGGCTGTACTTTGGCAAAGTGGCTGGGGTTATATCCTGCCTGTTTGGCCCTGTTCAGGGGTATCATCGGACGGGGTCACAGTGTCTCCCGACCCCTCCTGTCTCAGCCTCCAGTATTTATGCTGCAATAGTTTGTGTCGGGGTGCTAGGGTCAGTCTGTTATATCTGGAGCATTTCTCCTGTCTTATCCGGTGTCCTGTGTGAATTTAAGTATGATCTCTCTAATTCTCACTCTCTCTTTTTCTCTCTCTGTTTCTTTCTTTTTTTCTCTCGGAGGACCTGAGCCCTCGGACCATGCCTCAGGACTACCTGGCCTGATGACTCCTTGCTGTCCCCAGTCCACCTGGTCGTGCTGCTGCTCCAGTTTCAACTGTTCTGCCTGCTATGGATCCCTGACCTGTTCACTGGACGTCTTACCTTGTCCCAGACCTGCTGTTTTCAACTCTCTAGAGACAGCAAGAGCGGTAGAGATACTCTGAATGATCGGCTATGAAAAGCCAACTGACATTTACTCCTGAGGTGCTGACCTGTTGTACCCTCTACAACCACTGTGATTATTATTATTTGACCCTGCTGGTCATATATGAACATTTGAACATCTTGGCCATGTTCTGTTATAATCTCCACCCGGCACAGCCAGAAGAGGACTGTCCACCCCTCAGAGCCTGGATCCTCTCTAGGTTTCTTCCTAGGTTCTGGCCTTTCTATGGAGATTTTCCTAGCCACCGTGCTTCTACACCTGCATTGCTTACTGTTTGGGGTTTTAGGCTGGGCTTCTGTACAGCACTTTGTGACATCAGCTGATGTAAGAAGGGCTTTACAAATAAATTTGATTGATTGATAGTTGTAAGGGGTATACATTTGATTGATTGATAGTTGTATGGGTATGAGTCTCAGGTCTGGAAGGGGGATTGTGTGTGACCTACAACTGAGTGAAATCTGGGGTGTATTTACTAGGAAGCAAATGGAGAGGGACGATCTGAACTTGTCCAATTAGAAACTCTCGTTTCGTTTCATGGTGTGCCCTAATGAATACAACCCTAAAAACGTGCTGCCCTGTCAGTGAGAATGATAATACATTACCGAAATACTACTGTTTCTCACACTTAAAATATTATCTGTGAGAATTTAAACATGAAACATAAAACAATAAAATGCGACATTCAAACGTAATGTACTAATAGGTACAATACTAGAACACGTCAAAATCTGAAGATGTAGGTCCAGCTATGTGATTTCTATTGAGTCAAAACCATGTGAATACATTTTTCCCCCTCCAAATGACAACCAAGAAACACAAAGAAACCAGTCATTTTTTTTGTCTCAACTCTATTTGAAAGGCTACAACGAAAACAACATGGAACAGTATTATGCCACTGAAAAACTTGTTCAAAACACATGTAGATGAGTGCTGCAAGCCAGTTCTGCTCAATTCATTTGGAGAAAATAATTTCATGGCTCATTAGAAATTGTCATTGTCAAATTGTTTGGAAATAATAAGATTTACTGCTATTTGTCTTTGAATTTAAAAATAAACGTTCATTACTTGTGCTATGATGTTTATCAGTTACAGCTGAACAAAGAATTCTGATATAAACACGGAGATGGAATCTAATATAGAAACAGTGAGGCTGGACAATGTTTTCTGCAATATTAGACAAAATAATGGAAATAAATTCAGTTCTTCCACATTTCAGTTCATGTAACCTTGTCTTGTTTTGAACGTTACACCAAACAAGTAACATTATTACAGACTCTTCAATGGTACGCCAACCATTTAAGCACATGGTCAATATCAGCACAAAACATGAATCATACACATACATGTCCAGTGTACCTCCAAAACCACCACACAGCAAACTCATAGTTAAGATGGCCACTTTATTTGCCTGGTTGGCCAACTACCACAAACAATCTCTCGTGACATTTATCCTGTGATTAAAATGTCGACCTCTCATGAATATCCGAAACCAGCTCCAGGCGAGAGAGAATCCATTTGAATGTTGATGTAACACAAAAGGGAAGAGGAGCGATCCCTTTGAAAACCCGACGATCTGTGGAGAACTCTGATAAACTCCTTTCAAAGCTTATAACTCCCCATGTCTTTTGGTGAGTCGCCCAGAGGCCTCCTTCTTCCATGTCCCGAAGGACTCCAGCCACCCAGGTCAAAGACGGTTCTCTCTGCAACCGCATGTCAAGCGGTTCCGATGCACCAAGTCTAGAACCGACAGGACTCTGAACAGCTTCTTGTTAATAAATATACAAATAACATTTGGTTTGATTTGATTTGAACCCTGACATTTTCCTGGTCAGTTCACGTGGTCAGGAAAAGCTGTTCCTGGTTATGACAGACCATGTTTATTGAAGTGTTACTGAAATGTTATGGAATACCATGAATTACATTACTTTCACAAACCCATCAACAGATCTGGCACAGATGAGAGGTACATTTGTCTAAAGTGTTCGATGAGCTTAGTATATTAGTTAGTAGTATTGAGCCATATTCTAAGCAGAGCTTACTACCTCCAATTATTTCCATGGATGCAACGACAAAGTAGTATCCGATGCCCTTCGATCATCTCAGTTGTCATGGAGACCAGTGGTTATACACAGTTGAAGTCGGAAGTTTACATACACTTAGGTTGGAGTCATTAAAACTCGTTTTTCAACCACTCCACAAATTTCTTATTAACAAACTATAGTTTTGGCAAGTCGGTTAGGGCATCTACTTTGTGCATGACACAAGTCATTTTTCCAACAATTGTTTACAGACAGATTATTTCACTAATAATTCACTGTATCACAATTCCAGTGGGTCAGAAGTTTACATACACTAAGTTTACTGTGCCTTCAAACAGCTTGGAAAATTCCAGAAAATTATTTCATGGCTTTAGAAGCTTCTAATAGGGTAATTGACATCATGTTAATCAATTGGAGGTGTACCTTTGGATGTATTTCAAGGCCTACCTTCAAACTCAACCTTCAAACTTTGCTTGACATCATGGGAAAATCAAAAGAAATCAGCCAATACCTCAGAAAATAAATTGTAGACCTCCACAAGTTTGGTTCATCCTTTCCAAACACCTGAAGGTACCACGTTCATCTGTACAAACAATAGTACGCAAGTATAAACACCACGGGACCACGCAGCCGTCATGCCGCTCAGGAAGGAGACACGTTCTGTCTCCTTGAGATGAACGTACTTTGGTGCGAAAAGTGCAAATCAATCCCAGAACAACAGCAAAGGACCTTGTGAAGACGCTGGAGGAAACAGGTCCAAACGTATCTATATCCACAGAAAAACGAGAACTATATCGACATAACCTGAAAGGCCGCTCAGCAAGGAAGAAGCCACTGCTCCAAGACCACCATAAAAAAGCCAGACTACGGTTTGTAACTGCACATGGGGACAAAGATAGTAAGTTTTGGAGAAATGTCCTCTGGTCTGATGAACCAAAATGTAACTTTTTGGCCATAATGACCATCGTTATGTTTGGAGGAAAAAGGGGGGGGGGCTTGCAAGTCAAAGAACAACATCCCAACCATGACGCACGGGGTTGGCAGGATCATGTTGTGGGGGTGGTTTGCTGCAGTAGGGACTGGTGCACTTCACAAAATAAATGGCATCATGAGTCAGGAAAATAATGTGGATATATTGAAGCAACATCTCAAGACATCAGTCAGGAAGTTAAAGCTTGGTCGCAAATGGGTCTTCGAAATGGGCAATGACTACAAGCATACTTCCAATGATGTGGCAAAATGGCTTAAGGACAACAAAGTCAAGGTATCGGATTAGCCATCACAAAGCCCTGACCTCAATCCTATAGACAATTTGTGGGCAGAACTGAAAAGGCGTGTGCGAGCAAGGAGGCCTACAAACCTGACTCAGTTACACCAACTCTGTCAGGAGGAATGGGTCAAAATTCACAAACTTATTGTGGGAAGCTTGTAGAAGGCTACCCAAAACTTTTGACCCAAGTTAACAATTTAAAGGCAATGCTACCAAATACTAATTGAGTGTATGTAAACTTCTGACACACTGGGAATGTGATGAAAGAAATAAAAGCTGAAATAAATCATTCTCTCTCTCTCTACTATTATTCTGACATTTCACATTCTCAAAACAAAGTGGTGAGTGATCCTAACTGACCTAAAACAGGGAATTTTTACAAGGATTAAATACAGGAATTGTGAAAAACTGAGTTGAAATGTATTTGGCTAAGGTGTATGTAAACTTCTGACTTCAACTGTACATGATGTTTGGGATCTCAGACCCACCGCTGTACATTTTGGGACCGTTCTTCGAACGTTACGGTCTGTTCCCCATTGAGGTAACAACATGTTTAACCTTATCTTACCTCGGCAACATTTAACAACTTTAAACCCTGTGTCCTAGGTGCATGATCAGCTGTCCACCTGCGTCACCATGGTAACGGCTAACCTCATCCAGTCTTGTTTTTTCCCATGATCCACCTGGAACATGTGCCGCCCACACTGTCGTGGCTGGGGCTGTTTTTCAGAGGTGTGTGCGTGCTAAGGCCTTCTTTCTGTTTGTGTTCACCTTCATCAGGGGAGACAAAACACCCTGCCTGCACTGAAGTACTAACACGCACCATTAGCCACTCCAACAGATGCTCTGCAGCCATGTCTGGAGAAATAGATGCCCAGTGTGTGCGTGCGCGCGCATGTGTGTGCGTGTGCATGGGTGAGAGACAGAGAGCGAGAGAGAGGGGTCAACAAAGTGATCAATCAATGGTCAACAGCATGCGTCACTGTTGCACGACTATCTGCACGTTAACACTAAACAGTCACTTCGTTTCGTTAACCCCGTGCTCCCTGGATGGACACTAGTGATGTGGACCACATCCATGCCCTTTATCGCAATCACATTGTGATAGCCTGAGACCCAAATGGCACCCTATTCCTACATAGTGCACTACTTTTGACTTCAGCTTTATGGGACTTGGTCAAAGGTAGTACACTATATTAGAAATAGGGTGCCATTTGGGACAGAGCCCTAGAGTACACATGCATACATGCTAACGCTAGGACCTCAGATCAACCAATCAATCAACCAACCAACCAAATGACGCACTGACCAATAAATCAACAAATCAGCCAATTACCTATAAACTAAATTTATGGTGCAGATGAAAACTGTAAGATTACTTAAAAGGGAAGAGACTGATAGCGACATATTATTGTCACTATGGTTTTTGCGTTACAATTGTTCGATGTGATATTTCAGTCACAATTTACATCATATTGTTTTTTGACTAAAGTAATTTCAGAATAACCAGCTAGCTACAGTATATCAGTATCATGCAAGGTGACAAGCAGCACCATCAACATGCTGTGTCATACTATCCTGCACATATATAGCTGCCTCTTTGCATACTGTTTTTCAAATTTTTCTTCAGGCCACATGACGGTTATACATGTGCACTTACTGCAGGAAGTGAGAAAAGAGTCGGTTTTCAAACCGCCAGCATGACAAAAGCTGAGCTCACCTCAAACAAACATACACCCCTCCCTCCCTCCCCCTCCCTCCCACACAAACACACACACACACACACACACACACACACACACACACACACACACACACACACACACACACACACACACACACACACACACACACACACACACACACACACACACACACACACACACACACACACACACACACACACACACATTTTGTCTGTGGAGGAAGTGGCGGTTGTTTGTTTTTTGCAATGTGTGATGTTGCACAGCCTCCCGCATTTTTTTCAACATTTATTCTGACATTCATTTGAAATTGACTCTGGCTAGAGGTCACAGGGGTATAGAGCAGAAGAGCACAACACTGCAGCCGGCATTTGGTTTCTGTTTGTAAGAGCACGAGAACACAAACAGTTTCCCTGACAAAAGGCCCTGTATGGAAAATAGCCCTTTTGAAAAGAGAATGTTAGTACCGGTAGTTAGGATTGTACTTGAAAGTTAGTCTAAGAAATATACTATCAGGCCAAGATTTTGAAGGTGACCCACATGGTCTTACAATTGTAATGGCTGACTATCCTTTCCTATTTACAGTATATTGAAAGGTGGTGGTTGAGGAAAGTCTGTATTAATCTTGCCATCTCCCACATTGTAGGCTATAACACTCTCTGCATCCCAAATGGCACCCTATTCCCTATATAGTGTACTTTTTTTGAACAAGGTCCAAGCATTACACTATGTAGGGAATTGGGTGCCATTTGGACACAACTTACTGTCTGGATGTCCTTGGGTCTAGCCTTTTTTTTCCCTCTGTGTTTTTCCAGTTTAACCCAGAGCAGGCAACCCTAGACAGTGATGTCATCCTTTTCCCTTTGTGCCTCAGCCTCAAAATCTTATCTCCGGGTAGAAGTTGCCCTTAGGCACAAATCTACGAGCAGCTTCCTCTCCCTGAAGCCTAACATTTAGGCCTAAGAGGGGAAAACACCAAACTTAGTAACCAACTTCCTACTAGCGCACCCTTTACCCATCTGCCTCATTCCACTCTCTCTCTCTACATGCTCAAGCACTCCTCGACCCAAAACAAACTCCCTCTCCTCTTTTTTTCTCTCTCCTCTCTCCATGATGCCTTTGCCCACCTGCAGTGGGTTTGAGATAGGCCTCCGTCCAAAAATACCAGGATAGAGAGAGAGAGAAAATAGAAAAGAGAGAGAGAGAGAGTTGGAATTGGGGACAGATATCTCTTGGGTTTTGTCTGTGTGATAAGAGCCCACACACAGAGGGACAGTGGAAAGAGTAGGAGGACACACTAGTATCCTATGGGTGAGACAGTGACAATCGTGACGGCAAGTACAAGCAGATCCGAGCACTGCTGTACTTACAGAATGTTAAGACATCCAACATAAGCATTTTCTGAATATACAAATTAATTGAATGAAAAGCCTGGATATTATTTATTTGGTTGTTATACTCAATGTCAGAAAACCTCTAATGCTTGTACCAAACAGTTGGTTATAGTAAAGCACAATATTGGCAGTATATGTAGCCCCTTGCAACGATGTGCACTGAGCGTTTGGAAGCAAGTCCAGGGAGTGAGTGTGTTCATAAATAAAATGTAGCATAACATAACATAAAACAAGCAAACACGAACAACGCACAGACATGACACGGAAACAGAAACAATGACGCCTGGGGAAGGAACCAAAGGGAGTGACATACGTAGGGAAGGTAATCAGGGATGTGATGGAGTCCAGGTGAGTCTGACGACACACAGGTGCGCGTAACGATGGTGACAGGTGTGCACCATAACGAGAAGCCTGGCGACCTAGAGGCCGGAGAGGGAGCACACGTGACACCCCAGTTTTGAATGCTGATCTGACTGGCTACAGAGGAATAGCTATACCTTGATTTACCGTCAGGCCTCTTAGTTCCTTCAAAGATTTCACAATCTCACTTAGACTTTCACGTAGTATCTTCCTGTACGACTTAAGTTGAAGTTAAAAACCCAACCACCACACACACACACACACACACACACACACACACACACACACACACACACACACACACACACACACACACACACACACACACACACACACACACACACACACACACACACACACACACACACACACACACACACACACCAACACACTGAGTAAATACTCACACACAGACACACACTCAACCCAAGCTAGTCCCTGGGAGGTGGACGGTGTGGTGAGGTAATGTTTACATGCCCCTGTCTTAAGGGACTTAGTGCGTGACTCATGAACCCATTACAAACATTCTGGTGACACTCCGGTCAAAGGGTTAAACTGCTGCGCCTGTTTTTCCTCCTCCCCCCCTTCTATGAGAGAGGACTTAGTGAGTAAAGCCGGTGGCTGATCGCATGAGACACGGGTTCACCCTCTCCCACTGAAACACAGAGCTCGACAGAAAGTGACGGGCCGAGCTATTTAGGACGCAGTCACGGCCTAATCACTGGTGGCTTATCTGCCCACCAGTCAGATCCTCCCTCCCCCTCAACCTCACCCGTCCAGACCAAGGCCAGAGTGAGTGAGTGAGTTCTGCATCCCAAATGGCACCCTATTCCCTAAATAGTGCACTACTAGTGCGCTATATAGAGATATCCAGTATTTAGTAGTGTACTATATAGGGAATAGGGTGTCATTTGGGATACAACAGTGAGTGAGTGCCATGGCCAACCCTCCTCTCTTCTCTAGCCTTTAAACCCCCTGCCACCTTTGACACCCTTCTGTCGCGGCAACCCTTCATCCCTTCAAATGGCCTGTAGAGGATACAGGCATGCGCACACACACACACAGTCCAACACATGGCTGTAGTGATTGGGTAATCCGCACAAACATCAACCTCCCCCTCCCTTCTCCCTCTCTCACCCGCTTGATGAGACAGCGTCTCACAAGACATAGGGGCAAATCTCTCCACACTCCACCCTCTCCCCTTCTCCCTCCCCCTTCCTGTCGCTGAGCGCCGCTCAACAAGGCTGAGCCTGAAAAGAAACGAGGCAGCACGTGGATTCACAGAGACCCGGGCCTGTCACATAGAAAAGTGATGCGGAGAGATTTGTACTCCGCCGCTGCTAAAAACAGATACGAGCCACATTCATCACCTTAGTAGCTTCGGGTCACTCTGTTATGGGAACAGGCTGAGGTGCAATCCCTCAGCTAAAGTTTTGGGCCGATAGGGCACAGATACTCTTATCCAGAGCAGCTTAAAGGAGCAACTTGCTCAAGGGCACATCAACAGATTTGTCACCTTGTTGGCTCAGGGATTCAAACCAGCGACCTTTCGGTTATTCCCCCGGGAAGAAGGACTGACATTTCTGCCCTTTCATATGGATTCCCTATTCTGTTGTTTTTAATAAACTTTCTGTTGTCCCATATCTTGTCTTGTGTTTGTGACCATCTAGGTTTAGATTAGCCTATTCTCAGGGTTTAGCATTAGCTTCTTAGCCTCAACAACAGTTCATCTGTGGCCTAGAGTGTTAAACAGCTTGGTCTACAGAAGGCTGGACTTGTTATGTACCTTTAAATCAGACAATGTTCCAAACTGTTTTGAGAAATTTCCACCAATGAGATTAATTTCAAGAAATTCAGTGTGATTTAACCCTTTGGTGACAGCCGGTCGACAATGCCGAAAATTAGCATATTTCTACATTTCAGAGAGCAGCTTCAACTTAACTGCATCAGATGGCAACACTGCGACAACAACACTGCACCCTATCATGTAAAATGTTTACATTTTTGAGAGCTGTTCATAAAATAACAGCTTGTTTTAGTGCTTCAGATGACAAGCTAGCACAGAGAAGCCGTATTTGAAGAGAACAAAGAGAGAGAGAGAGAGAGAAAGAGAGAGAGAGAGAGAGAGAAGAGAGGAGACTGAAGTCAGACATGGTCTGGGCTGGAAGATAAAGGGGCAAGCCTTCACAAGCTTCCTCTGCCCAGCTCTCCCTTGCTGCTTCCCTCCTCTCCTCCCCGCTAACATTTATCCGCCATGCGCCAAACACAATTTTTCAAAGGCCCCCCGAAAGTAGGCCACAAAGTTTTAAGAGAGAGCGAGAGAGAGAGAGAGCGAGAGAGAGAGAGAGAGAGAGAGAGAGAGAGAGAGAGAGAGAGGAAACATTTACTGAAAACACTGCACAAGTCCACTCCTCCAGCAAGTGTTTCAGCGAATGGATAGATGGAGAGAGATTGAGGAGGGAGTTAGCAAGAGTTCTAAATGATATCTCTCTTTTTATCTTCATGCTTAACCAGATTGGAGAACTGTTTCATCTGAGACTGTAAACTGATTTGGCTGTCACTCTCAACGCATCAGACACCCCTCCACCCTAAACCCAACTTTTCTGGCTGGCGCGAGCATAAATGACTGGTGCTCAATAGCTCAGACATTATGCTTGTCCGAGATAACGCCACCAGCCGCCATTTCAATACTTGTCGATTGGCTGCGACAACTGTCATTGTTTTTGGAAGCACCGTCGCGGTCCACTTATGTCTAAACAAATGTCAGTCGCACGTGAAACAGTCTGACTAGTATCTGACGCAGGAAGATTGGATGGTGGCGATAAAGAGCATGGGTAACGCGGGACAATTACACGAGGCCTGTTGTTTTGAGAGGAGCTAGCTGCGGCTCTTGGCAGCTCTAACCGAGAATAGATTCCTCCTGCGTCCCAAATGGCACCCTATTCCCTATATAATGCACTATTTTTGACAAGGGCCCTAGAGCTCTGGTCAAAGGTATTGCACTATATAGGGAACATTGGTGCCATTAAGGATCACAAATTCTCTTATCTGAACCACCAGGAAGACAAGCAGCACTGTCTGAACGTCTACGATGCGGGGAGGAGATAAGGAGTAGTCGGATGGAGAGCCCAGGATGGATGACAGGAGCAAGGGAGAGGAGGGGGGGTTAGTGGAGGAGAGGGCTGACTTAATGCTCAAGCTAGCAGTCCCCTGGGGGACTTTAAGACCTCTTCATAAGCCAAATCCAGGTTTCCATCTCAAACTCAGGAGTTTGGAACGACTCAAGGTTCCCATCTTCGTCTCTAGTTACCCGAGGGAGTTTCTTATGGTCTTGCTGTGCCAGCCAAATGCTTGCTTCAGGACAGGCTTAGGATCTGGCCTAGTTATAAAAATGACTTGCGAAAAAGTGCTTTTACAATGAAAGCTTCGAGTCTTATTCAATTGAATGACATGACTAGCAAACAATCTTGCTCTGTTTTTTTTGTGTCCAATATAAGCCAGATAGCAAAGATGTGGGAAAAAGCAGTTTTGAACATGTTCTATAATTTAATATTGGAAAAAATAAAGCATATTTTGGTGTCTTTCTCTGGCTCAACTTAGCACACTTCTCCGCCCATTTTATAACAGAGGTTTGATTGATTGACCGGTTCCTTCAGTGGTCTCACCAGAGGTCAGAGGCCAGAGCCCATCCCAGGATCATCAAAAGAGGGGTGCTGACCGGTATAGGAGTTATATGGCTTGAGCTGACCTCTGCCCTGTCACCTCATTTCCAAAATCTCACCATGGAGCTCAGTTTACCTCATCCAAAATATAGCATGACATCAATTGTCCTAAGCTAAAGTTGACATTTGCTGCAATTTAGGATGTTATCAGATGAGCTAGCCATGGTTAAGTACATGCAAAATGATGGTAGTCCCATTATTTCACATATAGCCTACCGATGCCAGCTATGGTGACAACCTACGAGCTCTGTAATACCTTGCTAATGTCCGTGTAAAGTATGCTATGTGGCGCGGTTGGTTCATGTACAGTGTTATCGCCTGTCTTGGGTCGACTGTCTGTTGAGGGGCTTCCACACAACAGAGGCAGCCAGGCAGACTTCCATTGGGCCATGAGGCAGCTGGGGGAAGAGTGCATTGTTGGGGAGACAGTTCATCGGGTCGCCATGGTTATTTATGTCGCCGCAACCGAAGCAGCTGTTATGACACCTCGTGGGCAATTGTCACACTCCTGCTATGGTGGTGGTGGGTGATTGCTGTGTCGCAGAGGGCCAACCGCGACACTCTCCCCTAGAGGAGCTTCTGCTGAAGATCTTATTTTGAGAAGGTGTCAGATACGGAGACGGTCTTACAAAGGGATAAGAGAGCGGTCTGTTTGTGAATATTGAGTGTCGTGTTTGGTCTTCAGTGTGTGTAGTCATCTTTTCCGACTGCGTTGGCGAGTGTGATATTTTTTTGTTTACGTGAATGGGTCTGTGTATAAGACAGCTTCAAGTTACACGTGGGAAAGTGTTTATGTTTACATATCTGAATGCGGACATGTGAATGGGTATATTTCATTTTAAATACTATATAAATGTGTAAATAAATGTGTGTGTGTGTGTGTGTGTGTGTGTGTGTGTGTGTGTGTGTGTGTGTGTGTGTGTGTGTGTGTGTGTGTGTGTGTGTGTGTGTGTGTGTGTGTGTGTGTGTGTGTGTGTGTGTGTGTGTGTGTGTGTGTGTGTGTGTGTGTGTGTGTGTGTGTGTGTGTGTGTGTGTGTGTGTGTGTGTGTGTGTGTGTGTGTGTGTGTGTGTGTACGTGAGAATGCATGCGAATGGGAGCGCGTCCAAAACTATTTTGGTGCACTCACCAAGAGGGGACTTAAAGGTCATCGTCAGGCACCGAGAGGTGTTTGTGCGTAAACAAGTCCCCGTTACCATGGTTGTGTATCCGCCCCCTCCCGTAGCGACGACGCAGGCTATTTTCGGGGAAAGATGCCTAACCAGTCATCACCCCCCCAGCAACATCCTCCCCCTTCACCCCCTAAAAGCATACCAGCCACGGCAGCTTGTATCCAGGCTCCCTCCAGCTGATCTCTCCCAGGCAACCATCTCTTCCAGATGGGGGCAGTGGTCCAGGTATTTGGCCTTGGTCATCTATCATTGTCCCCCAACAAATGCTACAAAGTGTCCCTCCTCGACATTTCATCTCTGGCACGAATGCACTGTTCCAGACATGAAGCTTAAACAAAGTGAGCGATTCATGGCCGTTCAAGGATAACCTGCAAACGCCAGAGTCCCAAGTAAACACTATGGAGAAAACAAAGGGAGAAGTCATGGTGATGGGCCATGTTGCTAGCAACGGCCCACGTCACTAGCCCACCGAGGCTACCCAACAAAAGGTACCTGGTAGAATGCATGACATACAGTATTCTCACTTTGTATTGTATGAAAGCTTGGGACAGGACTTGCTAACTCCCTCCCAAAAACCATTATGGCTGACGTCATATAAGCATTGGATGAAGACAATGCTAAGAGTGCTAGAAATACCATTACAAAACAGTGACAATGCTAACAAGTAGGCTACAATATCCCTCTATTTTGTGACGTTTCTTATTCATCTCTCATCTTTTCTCTTCAATTTCATTCACATGGTAAGTTTATCTCATATACAACCGTGGCTTTTCAACCGTGGCTTCGTGTTGTCTTTTCAGGGTTCGACCACCATTTACACATTTTTCACTGCAACCTGCAACAATAGCCGCCACTGACAACAACACAGAGAAGGCAGCAATCCTGCTGCTTCGCTCTGGACCTCGCTGTGATCTCCCCTGGTGGGTTTAATCAGGAAAAGGTTCAGCATTTCAACATCAAACCTCTTTGTTTTGTTCTCCCTATGTAGAGGGAAGGGGCCCTTTCTCTCTCGCTTTCTCCCTCTCTCCCTCTCTCTCTCTCTTTCTCTCTCTCCCTCTTTCTTTCTTTCTCTCCGCACCATTTTAATTAAAGTAATGGCAGAGGCAATCCAGAGAGGTGTAAGACTCTTGTTCCTTTCGGGATGACATCAACGTCACCGCCATGATGCCGCTTCCTCATTTAGGAGATTAAAGGAAAGTCACACTCAGCTAAAGGTTTAGAGCTGTGTGTCCCCGACATGCTAGTGTTTCGATTTAGTACACTCTGCCTGCATATCACACCAAGCGAAGAGGTAGACTTTGCTAGGCACCGCATCACTAGCCTTTGCGAGTATGGATAGGAGGTGGGATAAGAAGACACAGTGCTAGGGTAAGAGAGTGTACAGCCACACTAATCAAACACTGATGACTTGCACTTTAGCCGACGCAGAGATCAATGGCGGTCCAGCTCACTCCTGTTTTTCATTAGCGAGAAGCAAAGGAAAAGACTGCTTCCCAAATGGCACCTTTCTCCTTTTATAGTGCACTACTTTTGATCAGGGCCCATAAGGCTCTCCCGTAAGTCTCTGGGGGAAAGTGTTGCACTATTTAGGGAATAGGGTGCTTTTTGGGACGTAAACAAACTCTGTTGGATAACCCTTGAGCCAAACCATTGATTGGTTCTGTAGATCTCCAGGACTGATTGCAGCACATTGTCACCAGGGAGATGAAAGGGAATGTATGGTAGGAAGTTCTGTCAGTGGATTTTCAACTTGTTATCAGAATCAGGGTCTTTCTGGGTAGAAAACACACACACAACCTGAGTCGCATCCAATGCCACAGATTTCCCTTTTATTAATCAAGAATGGACTGTTTAATCTTAAAGCTGTCAACTCTCAGGTTCTTTCAACGTCCCACCCTGTTTTTACGCCATGTCTCAAAGACATTATCGCTATGTTACATTACATCAGAGGTGCGTTCAACTTGGCGAATGTTTGCAAACCAATTGGAGAAACCTGATGAAGACCTAAGGGTTGATACCTTGTCAATAAAGCACATGGCAGTATGCAGTCTTTTTTAACCTTTAGTGCAAACTAATTAGAACATGTTTTATTGTTAACTTGTTTCCTTGCCCTCCTGGTTGTCCGTCAGTCAGTCTGGCCTCTAGTGCTAAGAGGGTGCTGGACAGACTACGTACAGTAGCTGGTTTAGACTCCATAGCCCCCCTGCTCCCTGCTCATGGCACAGAGATCTGCTGAGCTGACAGTCAGACAGAGTTCCTGTTAGAGCACATGGCGGGAGGTTTCCAGGAAACTCAGACACACACACGCACGTACACACGCATGCACACACACGCGCACACACACGCACACACAAACACGCACACACACACACCCACACACACACACACACACACTTGTCCACTTCTATCCACCCTTTCCATTGGCCCCCGAACAGTGTCACTGTGAGAGCCAGTGTAGACACAATTAAGGAAGGTGAAATGTGCTGCCATATCTCTTTGAGTGGTAAGATACGATGTTCCCTTTGAGATGGGAGCAGGGTAGCTGGGTTGCCAGTTCTGTTTCTGCTCTAGCAAACACCGGTGTTTGTTGTTGTAGTCAGGTTTGACTGTTGGCTGGAGCCGTAATGGATCTGGCAACCAGGCTAGTAGCAATGGGAAGAAAAGAGATGGACAGATTGAGAGTAGCTACTATAGAATGAGGTGGGTGTTTGAAATTACAAGTCACAGTATGTATCATAGTGTGTCTGTTTGGAACTGATTGATGATGGGTGTCTTATTTGTCGAAGTGTGGCTGCGTGTGCCAGTGTGTGTGTGTATAGGCTGTGCTGGTAACAGCTGTGTTGGTCAAGTGGCTTTGATCATGTGTTCATGTGTGTGTGTGTGTGTGTGTGTGTGTGTGTGTGTGTGTGTGTGTGTGTGTGTGTGTGTGTGTGTGTGTGTGTGTGTGTGTGTGTGTGTGTGTGTGTGTGTGTGTGTGTGTGTGTGTGTGTGTGTGTGTGTGTGTGTGTGTGTGTGTGTGTGTACACTACAGAGTTAGGATAGGGTGTCAGGCCAGCGATATCCATCACCTAGGGCAGCTTTCTCTCTCTCTGCTTAGTCAAAGTGTTGGCTTTGTTCCAATGCCTCCATCCATGCCGATTGGTTTTCCTCCTTCCCTCTTTTTAGGTCTACGACAGGGGAGTGAGAGTGTCAGACGGGTGAGGAGGTTGTCCTTGATTTGTTCAACACAGTGTGATCGCTACTCTGAGCACTCGCCATAAATCATCATCTACATTCTTAGGAAAATGGGTTCCAAAAGGGTTCTGTGGCTGTCCCCATAGGAGAACCTTTTTTGGGAAGGGAAAGGGTATATTTAGTCAGTTGCGCAACTGAATGCATTCAGTCTTCCACATTTAACCCAAAGTGTCTTAATTAGAGAAGTGTAGGAGGCTGCCTCATCGGCACTCTGGGGGAAAGTTGTTGTGGGGGTTATCTGCGTTGCTCCACCTTGCTGGCTCGGGGATTCGAACAAGCAACCTTTTGGTTACTGTCCCAATGCTCTAACGGCTAACGGGTTCTACATGATACCCAAAATGGTTCTACCTGGAACCAAAAGGGTTCTTCCCGGAACCAAAAGGGGCTCTTCAAAGGGTTCTCCTATGGGGACAGTCAAAGAACCCTTCTTGGATCTAGATAGCACCTTTTTCTCTATGAGTGTACTTGAGGGGTGTGAAGCGCTAACGCTAAACCCCGTGTAAGAGAATACAATGCTGTACGTACGTTGTGCCCAGATGGGGTTACTGTTGCGGCGTGTCTAAATATAACTGGTTCACGATAGCTGGGGTTGACTTTCACTGTCTTACATGAGCACTGGGGCCTTCTCGCTTTACGCAAATACACAGAGACCAAACCCATGGACATGCTGGGAACCACGTGTAGATAAGGTTACGGCTAAGGACAAATACACATACAGTGACTTCAGAAAGTATTCACCTCCCCT